>NW_012103377.1:3291813-3326304 GCF_000951045.1 Mandrillus leucophaeus
GTGCCTGTAATCCCAGCTACTTGGGAGGCTGAGGCAGGAGAATCACTTGAACCCGGGAGGTGGAGGTTGCAGTGAGCCAAGATAGGGCCACTGCACTCCAGCCTGGGTGACAGAATGAGACTCCATCTCGGAAAAAAAAAAAAAAAAAAAAAAAGAGTTGCAAATTGAACTGCTGCTTTTCTGGTGTTCCCTAGCTCTGTCAATGGCATTTCCATCATTTCATTGCCTTCTTGACTCCTTGAACCCAATACACACCTAACCATCAAATACAGTGGAGTTTACAGTCTACTTTTGGTTT
This sequence comes from Mandrillus leucophaeus, assembly GCF_000951045.1. Taxonomy (NCBI): domain Eukaryota; kingdom Metazoa; phylum Chordata; class Mammalia; order Primates; family Cercopithecidae; genus Mandrillus; species Mandrillus leucophaeus. The sequence continues at coordinate 3,292,112 of NW_012103377.1, forward strand.
GTTCTCTTCTTCCTTCTGATCTCTACTGCCGCCACTGTATTTGCCATCACTGTCACCTCTTGTTGAAGATTACTGAAATCGTCTTTTTTTTTTTGAGATGGAGTTTCGCTCCTGTCACCCAGGCTGGAGTGAAATGGCATGAATCACTGCAACCTCCACCTCCCAGGTTCAAGCGATTCTTCTGCCTCAGCCTCCCAAGTAGCTGGGATTATAGGTGCCTGCCGCCACGCCCAGCTAGTTTTCATATTTTTAGTAGAGACAGGGTTTCATCATGTTGGCCAGGCTGCTCTCGAACTCCTGACCTCAAGTGATCCACCCACCTTGGCCTCCCAAAGTGCTGGGATTACAGGCATGAGCCACCACACCGAGCTGTGAAATAGTCTTCTAACCAATTTCTTTGCTGCCGGACTTGTTATTCTCCCATCCATACTTTACCTTTAGCTGAGATGATCCATTCAAAAGGCAAATCTTGCTTGAAATTTTCAATGACTTCCTATTTGCGATGAGGCTAAAGTGTATACTCTCTTTAACATATTTCTAAGACTTGGGCTCTGCTAATCTTCGTAGCTTAATCTTTTGCCACTATGTGCTTGTAACACTTAGTAGTTCTCAACATGTATCTATTGGCTTAAAAACAAATGGGATTTTTTTCTTACAAAATAAAAAAGAGAAAAATTGTATTATTTACTGCTGTATCCCCAGAGCCTAGAACAGTGCCTGGCACATAATAAGTGTGTAATAAACATTTGTTATATGAATGAAAGATTTTATGTATTGGTTCCAGTGATTAAAGAATAGGGATGAATATGAAAAATGGAACTTTTTAAAACCGATAGCCATCTCTTAGTGCATCATGTTTGTAAGAGTCATATTCTAATGTTTGACAAAGTTAAAAACCTACTACAGTGAGCTCAGAAGTAAAACATTTCAAATAGGAAAAAAGCACAGCTAACCAACTTCTTTTAAACTCATCATTTATTATAAATAGAAAAAACAGTTTAAATCTTATAATAAAATACAAATTCATAATATCTACATTACCCCTAATTTTCATGATTAAATTATGACAATAAAAATTAATGCATGTATTTGAACAAGTAATCAAGAAATGCAATATTCCATGCTTAATCATTATATAACTAAAACAGATGAAGATAAAATACTTACATTAAAATCAGGATATCTGTTCCAAAGACAGATTGCCTTTTTAACCTTTAAAAATGAATAGTAAATGATTCATAGATAGATAGAAGAGTTAAAGCTGGAAAATCTATGAAGCAAAAAATATTTTAATTAAGAAGGTGGTGAAAACAGTACCTTTAGATAGTGACATATGTTAAGGGTGATCTCCAGATTGCTAGTCTTACATTGTTTAGGAATGAGAAACACTATTTCCATAAAAAATAAATCCACCTAAAGGAAAAAAAAATGATTTAAGTACTCTATTCTAATGAAACACATGAGATATATACTCATTTCATTGTATTACTGAATTGTAAAAGTAAATTAATAAACAGTTATCTCTCATATGAAGACTAGCCATCTCTTTTGGCTGGCCGGCCAATCATTTGAGGAAAACAAAACATAAGGTTATATCCCTACTTTGCACCAACATGAAAATATATTCCACATGGGTTAAATAGTTAAATATTTTTAAAAATTAGATCACAATTATTACAAGAAAATGTGAATATTTATAAAATCTTGGAGTGGGGGACACTTTCAAAACATATCACCAAAAGTAGTAAACAAGACACAAATTGACAGACCATAATATATTGAAAACAAAAATGAGCATTATACTTAAATGAAGTTTTAACATATTTACACGTAACAAATCGAATGGTACAGCTGAACTTACGAGGAAAAGCAGTAAAAAGATAATCCCTCACATGAAAAATGGGCAAAGGTTGTGGATTAAAAAAAGAAGACAATGGCCAACAAACACATTTTTAAAATTCCACTTTTTTAAAAAAATCAAAAAGTACAAATTAAAACAAGATGCCATCTTTGGATACTCAATTAACAGAAAAAAAATTAAATGTATACTATATATGTAACTGTTCATGCTTCAAGAAAGTCATCTTTAGGATTTTCCTGAGAGTTTCTAGAACTGTCTAAAGAGTCATAGAATGCAAAAAAATTTAGTTGTAAGGATATTCCTAACAGTTTTATTTATAATATTGCAAAATTAGAAATAATAGGGGTTGATTAAATGATGGCGTATTTAACACTGCAATATTATATGGCCACTGAAATAACATTAGAATATTAATAACATAAAAGTGTTTGTAATATATTGTCAAGTTTAAACACTGGCTTACCAGTTTATGCATAATACAACCCTGTTTGTTTTCAATAATTCACAATTTATTTTCATTAACCTGTTCTCTGTGATTAAAGTGTATTTCTTTTCTGATAAGAAAGAAGTTATTTTTCTATAGAGGCCAAAAAATTACATTTGTACCTCCTTCTGTTCTAACTTCTTTTTCCTAGGCATTTCCTTGACAGAACAGGGGTATCCTAAACTGGAGAAGGGAATGTGTTGTAAATCACAAAGTGCTACCTCTCATTATAATAGATTTCTGGTAATACATAAAGGCTAGAAAAAAAGTAGAAGCCATTAAAAGATGGAAACAAAGAAGTTCAAAGGTAAGAAAAGACTGCTAGGAATAAAGTATGAAAGCCAAGGAACCGTAAGATATGGTCAAATACGTTTGTAAGTCCTTCGTAAAAATGTGATTCCTGAACAATGAAAAGGAGTTAGAAGGTGACAACCACTGAAGGGAAATAATGGGCAAAGGATACGGATAAGGAGTCTACCAAAGCACACACATTGTAACAAAGAAGTTTAAGCTGGGCATGCCTATAATCCCAGCACTTTGGGAGGCCAAAACAGGAGGATCACTTGAGCTCAGGAGTTTGAGACCAGTCTGAGCAACATAGCGAGGTCTCGTCTCCACAATTATATATATAAATTACCCGGGCATGGTGGCACATGCATGTGGTCCCAGCTACTCAGGAGGCTGAGGTGGGAGGATTGCTTGAGCTCCGGAGGTCAAGGCTGCATTTAGCTGTGATCGTGCCACTGCACTCCAGCCTGGTTGACAGAGCAAGATCCTGTCTCGAAAAAAATTAAAAACTTTAGCCTCTTTTCTAACAATAACAACAAAATGCAAATTAAAATGAACATGTAAAAAAAAGATTATTTTGAAATATAAGATCCTAGACTATGCACAGAGTAGAAAGCTTTTTATTGTCTGATTTGGTGGTTTCAAAGGCCATCCTATCGTGAATTCTCTCCTATATTGGTTTCTCATAGTGCTTCCTTCTGAGTTAACATGCTGTTTGCATAAGACCAGATGTAAATGCTAGCCTATGTTACTATCAGCAAACACATTCGTGAACACAGGTTATTTTGACTAGTTACAGGAAGCAAAATCCCTAGCCATTTGCTTAAATACTGCGATTGTTGGTCCATTTTGATTGGGGGAAGAAATGCTTAAAAGATCCAAGGCCTGGAAGATACTCTGGACAATCAGAACCAGCTTGAAGGCACTGGAAGCCTAGAAGGCATACCAAAAGGAGGCAATATCTAACACCAGTACAGACTGAGATCTCAGGGCAAATCAAGTCCTAATCCTTCCTGCATTCTGAAAAGAAGTCGTTAAGTTCATAATACCAGTAATGACTTGAGCATCCCAGGCACCATATTAACTACTTTATGTAAGCTGTTTTATATAATAGTCTTAAAAAGGAAAATACTATGATGTTTATTTTAAGGATAGTTAAGTCTATATAGAAAAATAAACCTTGATTCCCTCCCTCATATCATATATTCCAGAAATTAAAGATCTCATCATGAAAGTACAACTTTAAAGCAAGTAGAAGAAAATGTAAGAGAATACCGTTGTGACCCTGGGACAGGACTTTTTCAATAAGACCTACAAAACACAAACAATAACTCAAGAGATTAATGGATCTTACTATATTAAACTAAAGATCATTGTTCAACAAACAACCTCATAAAGTTTATGGGAAACTGGGAAAAATTATTTGTAGCATCTACAATGGACAAGAGATTGATATCTAGGACTCGGGTTGCTCCGCAAGCAGACTGATATCTGGAACGTGGGTTGTTCTGAATATTTGTAAAACATAGCAAATATTTTAGGCTTTTGGTTATACGATCTCTGTTGCACCTGCTCAACTCAGCCATTATAGCACAAAAGCAGCCATCAAATACATGAATGAATGTGTTCCAATAAAACACAATAAACGTTTATTTACAAAAATTGGTAGTGAGCAAGATTTGGCCTGCAGGCCATAATTTGTTGACCTCCAATCAAGAATATACAAGAAATTTCTATGGATCAAACAGAAAAATTTAGGACACCCAATAGAAAACTGGGCAAAGGATATCAATAAGCAAGTGGCAGAATGAAAAACCCAAAGGGCTAGACAAGTATATGAATGTGCACCTCTATTAATAATCTAAGAAATGCAAATTAAAATGAAATGTTATCTTTTTCTTGAAATGTCATTTTAAACCCAACAGATTTGTCAGAACATGGAAGTCAGATAATTCAGGTGCAGGCAAGGGTGTGGGCAAACGTGGAACCCTCATGCCTTGCCAATAAGAGGGTCAGTTACAAAAAGACCTTTTTGGAGGGCAATCTAGCAGTGCTAAGGGAAACCAAGTATATGTTTCCATACTCCATATAAAGGGGGGCTCTTTGACAAAGGGCAGCAGGAAGCCTTATAACATTACACATATATTATGTTTACTTTGTAATTAAAGACAATATACACGATCTTTATTTTTCTAATTTCACTTTGGATAGACAAAAATACCACCATAGACTGTCACTAGTCTACAAATCAGAATGTGTTTTAGAAATGAAGAAATTCTTAATATTCTTAGAGTCTAATTCTTTTACAGTTTAGAGTTCCATATCTTTAAGATAATTGGCTTTAGAATGCTTGATTAGATTAATAGGATGCTAAATTTAAGATAAAGTGAGAGTTCAATTTTATACTGTGGAGAGTCAATTACAGGGTTCTACTCTTAGATCCTTCTAGGTTTTCCCTCCTCTACAGTGTTAGGAGCATGTCAGTAGAAAAGTTTGAGAAGCATTCAGTAAATAAGAAGGGACCATTATTGACTATCCATCAATCTTTAGCTAAATAAAACTAACATATATGGGTGTTTTTTCCTCCCTTTAATGGAAAATTGAATTACACAATATAACCTGCTTCATAATTAGCCATTTTTTCCTACCTCCACCCCGAGTATAACTTATTGTAGCACTGAGTTCTGAAACAGAGGGGTTTCCTTTCATTGAATTCATATGTCATGGTCTGATAAAATATGCAATGGATTATTCAAATTAGTAGTACTCTTGCTGTAGCAAGGAGTAGCTTTCAAATGCACTGTAGCTTGCAAATGCACTGATTAAAAAGGCTTATTGTCTCAAAGAAAGTATATTTACATGCTTAAAAATAACTTATTCAACTCTATTATGTTGCTGAAAACCATTCCAGAGTTAACATAGTTGTGAAATAACTAAAACACATTTTTCCCTGCCAGTCTTTTGTCACATGTACATTTACTTAAAAGGTTAGATTATACGAAAGCATATGCATACTGTTTGATTGGACATTAAGAGAAAAATAGTTTACGTGGAATTGAATACTTTAAAGTTAACACATAAAGAGAGAATTTGATAGTATTTAATTATATCTCAATAAAGCTGTTAAAAAAGTGGCTTAATCAGTCATCTAGTCTTGTGGCTCTTAACTGTAGTGTAATGGGATCAGAGGCAAGAATTAGTGGAATGAGGCTAACCAATCAAAAACTGGGCTACATTCCTAGCCTATTTTATCTGGCCCTTAGTACCAGAGAGAGGGAGAGAGGGAGACGGAGAGGGAGATGGAGGGAGGGGGGAGGGGGGGAGAGAAAGAGAGAGAGAGAGAGAGAGAGAGAGAGAAATAGAGAGAGAGTATGGGAGGAAGCACTAGGGCAAAAGGTCAAAAAGAACCAAATGCCATAGTTAAAACATTCTCTTTCAAGAATTCCTAACTTACAGCAGACTTTTCTGTCAGACACTAATGAAAGGAAACATGATAGTCCTCTTTCTTCATCCATAAACCAGCCATTTCCAAGACAGTAGTGAGTGCACAGGAGCCTCATTTAAAAGACTTATTTTCAAGGCCCGCAATGACTTTCAGGTATAGATTACATGAATGAAAACTGAAGGCTGGTTCTAGAATCAAGAATTTAAAAATGATTAAGATCTTGCTTTATGTAATAGGAACAATTTTGATAGAAAAGAGTTCAAAAAAGACAACACATAGACGATGATAAACATAAAATGCTGGTACACATTTATCCTTTTATTGCTAAACATCAAATGCCGGCGATTACGATATCTTCAAGTTAAAGCTTAAGAATGAATTACAGGACAGTCAGAAGATTTATAGAAAAAAACACCTGTGCACCATTAGTATGTGAACATTCAATAAATACCATAGGACAAAGTGATGACTGAGAGCCACAATATCTATGAAACACATGTTTACAATTTGCTGTTAGAACAGACAATGACCTGTAAGAACGATTATCAAAAAGTCAAGTTTAACGGCATGTCTTTTCAAACTGAGATGCTGAAAAGAATATATACATTCTTTACAGATTGTAGGTGATTTAAAAAAAAAAAATCTCAAAAATGTAAACAATGCAGAGTAGGAACACTGAGAATAAAGTTTTACTGTTGAACAAAGTGACAACACAGAAAGAACACTTTCTCCAATTCTCAAAATAATCCATTTTTCTAATCACTCTACAGAAACCATAGTGGATTCTTTCCATAAAGATGATAATATGCCAGGGACACAAAGACCTTCCAAGTTATTTTTTTATGTGAACATATATTTACAGTAAATATTCAATAATACTTTTTACAGCTTACTTAAATAGAAACATGCTTTTTCTAATCCATAAATAACACTAATCATTATCCATTCAACTGCATTTATTAAGTACTTATGTCTCATGCACTGTGTCAGGGATGCAAAGATGAACATGATATGGTCCTTGCTGTAGAAGTGCCCACAACCAAGCTAAAGAAGAAAACACATAACATTTTCTTTCTTACATATTGAAGCCAGTTTTACACAAATGGTACTGATCTGCTCTTTCCTAGTAAAGTGGTTCCCAAATCCTGATCCTATGGGTCAACAGATCAAAATGTTTAGCAGTTGAAATAAAATGAGATTTGCGTTTTGTTTTTTCACTCAGAAAAATAAATTAATGAACAAGATTTCCTCTATTAAAACTTTTTCTCGGTTTTTAAAAAAACTGACTTACACATATACAACCTTTTCATTAGTAAATTGCTTAGTTCATGCAATCAAATTAATTATATAAGTATTTCATGGCATTCTCCAAGCTCTACTACTTGAACAGGTCTGAGCATTACTATGCTAATATACTCTGATCCCAAATGACTGTCTACCTAACATAGAACAAATGCTCTATTTTCTGGAATAAACCAATAATTCATGTGGTTTTAGTACTGTTATTAACTGATGACCCAAGTCATTAATAAAATGTTAAAATTATATTCAATGTCTAATTTCTGTTAAGGCAAATTTGTAATACAATCTAAAAAGTTTCTTAAAAATGATTAAAAAGTTTTAGTGCTTACAGAGCAACTCAATAATCTAAAAAAGGTAACCCCATAGAATACATCACTCAGTAAAGAAGTTGGATACCTGGCTATTAATAAGTTATTGCCCTTAATCACTTCTGAGTATACAAGAGAAGCACGCATTTTTCATCAAAGAAACAGCAAGCTCATATACTTCTAGGACCAACAGCTTCACACTGGCCTGCTGACTTCCCAAATTTCCCAGGGCTGGATCTCCAGTCCAAAAGACCTCGAACCAGGCGTGGCTCTTCTGGGCTCAAGAGTCAGTTCCCAAGCTCTGGCAAATCCACGTTTGTACTCATGTAGAGCCATTCTCACTGTACTACCAAGTCTTCTGTGGACCCAGAGAGGTAGCTTAGGGGAGAGACGGAAAGCAAGGACTAGGTACTTAATAACCTGACACAGAGAAACATGGGAGCCGCTGGTGAGGACAGAGTATGGCTCAGAGTTTAAGGTCATTGCTTCTTGGAGACAGGAACCCAGGAGCTAGGCCCCAGATGGCCTCAGCAGCACAAGAGAAAATGTTTACCCTGGAAGAGTTCCAAGCTTCAAAGCTTTATAGAGAATGGGAAGCAGGACTGCTGAAGATCCTCTGGGGTGTCTTGTGATCTGTCAGGAGACCCGGCCTAGTTCTGAGGTTCAACCCTAACTGCCTCCCTCAGCTTACATACTGCTGGTGTGAGATGCTTCCTGCAGCTCACTGTGGATGTCAAAGCTATTGCTGCTTTATGAGGGGGCAGAGATACCTTATCAAAGATGCAACTTTTGTGGGGCAAAACATGTCTCATGATATCATAGGCCCTACTTCCTATTTTGTTCATTTATTTAGTATCATTTGACAAAGATTTTTCCCTTTCACGTCAGCAGATTCTTCTGCAGAATTTTACTAATTGTAATCAGACCTCAGCTTTCAGAGCACAAAATAATACACCATTAAATTTTAAAACACTTTTCAAACAAGACAAAGGACAAGAGATATAGGCCAAGACAATGGTCATCCTTCCACTTGGCCAAAGTCTGGTCTCCTTCAAATTTTGATTAATGATGCTTTTGTAAGAAGTTTTTCCCAATTAATTCCACCCAGTTCTGTTCTCCTTTATACTATTTCAACACAATATGTAATCACATGAAATGGTATCACATGAATTTGCACTTGCTTAGATATTCCACAAGCATCTGGCTACATTCAGTCCTAAATTAGAATATAGTCAGGGACTATGCCTTTCATTTATTCGGCTTATCTTTTACCACAGAGTTTGGGTACTCTGGATATGGGAGGAGCTCAGGGTTGTTGGCTAAGATGTAATTTAAGGAAACACTTTATATTTCATACCAAATAAGAATTTCAATGGCAATGGATATTACCACATAGCTGTATACTGTAACTCAGGGATTCTGTCAGATGAGTGCAAACATTACCGTGCTGTAACCATCCAGAGTCCCAGGGTCACATTGGCAGCCAAAAGTACACTGCCACCCAGCAAGATGAAAAACCCTATTAGATCTTTGACATCATTGTCTCCAATCACTGAGGTAAGGGTGGCATCTAGGAAAGAGTTTAGAATCCATTGTCCATCCAAAGCAAAGCAGGGTACTGCATTAACAATAGCCAGAGCTCCTGAGAGGGAAATCAGGTACCTGGGTTAAAATCAGTTAAGGAACCAACTGTGAGAAGTCTGAGTAGAAACCACATTTCTATGAGTCAGAAGATATTTTACTGTGACTGAATTTGAGATTACACTTGACTTCTCTACTTTCTTTAAATCTCTGCCATTCCTTCTTAGACCTGTACTACTTAAAACAAATGAGTTTATATTATTTCAAAGTTCAAAAACCTTGACTAGAAAAATAAAGGCCAACTACTTATAAACTAAGCCAATCTATAATGAACTCGTAGGAAGACTAAGTCTTTCTAAGCCTTTAATGATACAACAGGGAAAGGAATGTGGAAGGAATAAGAAATAAGGGGAAAATTACTCTTTGGGCCTTACAAAGCATTACTTTATATTAGGAAACAAAGATTTTGGTTCTTGAAACCTACTTTATTTTACTACCATCTATAAGGTTATAGCATAAGTCTCTTGGTGACAAAGCTGCAGAGTCTATAAAGTACAATCTTTTTTTTTTTTTTTTTTTTTTGAGATGGATTCTAGCTCTGTCGCCCAGGCTGTAGTGCAGTGGACCAATCTCAGCTCACTGCAACCTCCACCTCCTGGGTTCAAGCGATTCTCCTGTCTCAACCTCCCGAGTAGCTGGGACTACAGGTGCATACCAAGACGCCCGGATAATTTTTCTGTTTTTAGTAGAGATGGGGTATTGCCATATTGGTCAGGCTGGTCTGGAACTCCTGACCTCAGGTGATCCACCTGCCTTGGCCTCCCAAAGTGCTAGGATTACAGGTATGAGCCGCTGCACCTGGCCACAATCTTAATTATACACATTTAAAAAAAATAACTGCTCACTTGTTTTCCATTTTTTTTTAAATTTAAATAATTGAGGAAAGACATTAAAAAATTTAAAAGCGACAAAATTAAAGAACCCTCCCATAACTTTCCAGTAATTCAATTCTGCATAATAATTAATATGAAAAAATTCATCTTTTATGTGCAATCATAATATGCTAAAGATCACATGAGATTTGGCCCTCTGAATTGCTATCTTAGTAGTTGAAACCAGCTTGATCTTTCTTGTGCATTCCTCCCTGGGATTTACATAATTCCTGGTTATGCAATTACATCCTCTATTTGGTCAGAACTAACAGGCTCAGATGGGGCAGAATTCATCACCTCAGTACTAACTGAAGCTTCCATCCTTTATAAACTTACTAAAACGTTTTAGACCTGTAAATTCATTTCTCAATTTGTATTCTGGGTTCTTTCCCTTCTACATCTAAACCTTTCTCACTCTGATTAATCTTTCTCTGACTTCTTCCCTCCTGGGTACAATCTGATCTTTTTCAACTTTCAAGACTCTTGTTCAGTTATTAGCAATTAAGTGATACTTGTGAGGTCTATACTTGTAATGCTCTATTCAAGGTAAAATTGATGAAGATCCAAGTAACACACTTTTAAAACATGTTTCACACCAGAAAGGATACTTGACAAATGTCTCCACAATCACTGGCAGATCTATGCTTAGAAAGTTAAAACGTGGGATAAAACTGGTGATGCTCACTGAAAAAGAAAAATAAGGAATAATAAATATTATTCATACCAGAGAAGCAACAGCATTATGAATTCTACCATATGGTTAAAAATTGGGCTAGCAGATTAAATTGATTGAGAAAGCCCTTCCTAAACATATGCAGGCTATGTACCTCACATATAAAAGCAGTCAATACTTCCAGAATATCTAATAAAAACAGCAGAATGAAAAAACATGTCCCAATGTGTACTTATATTTTGAGGCGAGAGTAAGAAATTTACATTAAGAGTCCTTACCCTTTCAAAGTGGTATCACCTTAAAATTATGTTTACTCCTACTATTATGCTACTTAACCTCTTTCAGGTCTTTTTTTTTCTTCATGGCTAAACCAAGGATTAAGATGAGGGGATTTAAAGTCTCATCTACTCTGTGGATTCCATAATCCCGTTTTTGTTCAAAACATTTTAAAACTATCCTGTAATTAGTCAGAACTCATAGTACACATTTCTGAATTACCCCCACTAGGGACATTTATTCATTTATTCAGGTTTTATTTAATAGTTGCAGTCTAGAGTCATTTAGTGTCAAACTGATAAGAAAAATGACCTCAGTTGTATCTCAGGATATGACTGTGGAGCAATGAGAGAGTCTTTTAAAGAGTGACATAGGCCAGGCGTGGTGTCTCACTCCTGTAATCCCAGCACTTTGGGAGACCAAGACGGGCAGATCACCTGAGGTCAGGAGTTCGAGACCAGCCTGACCAATATGGTGAAACTCTGTCTCTACCAAAAATACCAAACATTAGCTGGGCATGGTGGTGGGCACCTGTAATCCCAGCTACTCCGGAGGCTGAGGCAGGAGAATTGCTTGAACCCAGGAGGCAGAGGCTGCAGTGAGCCGAGATTGCGCCATTGCACTCCAGGCTGGGCAACAAGAGCAAAACTCCGTCTCAAAAAAAAAAAAAAAGTGACATAAAACCCACATACCCATTAACTATGAATGAATAAAGAAAATGTGGTCTATCCATACCAAGGAATATCATTTGGCCTTAAAAAGCATGAAGTACTAATTCACGCCACAACACAGATAAACCTTGAAAACATTAAGCTACATCAAAGAAGCTAGTCATAAAATATTCCATTTATATGAAATGACCAGAACAGGCAAATTTATAGAAACAGAAAGTAGATTAGAGATTGCCAAGGGCTGGGGGTGTTGGAGAGATACAGGGAGTGAGTACTTAAGGCGTATGGAGTTTCTTTTTGTGGTGATCAAGATATTCTGCAGCTAGCTTGTGGTGATGGTTGCACAACTCAATATATTAAAAACCACTAGGCTGGGCACAGTGCCTCATGCCTGTAATCCCAGCACTTTTAGAGACTGAGGAGGGAGAATTGCTTGAGCACAGGAGTTTGAGACCAGCCTGGATAACATAGTGAGACTCCGTCTCTACAAAACCCAAAAAATTAGCCCAGCATGGTGGCACACATCTGTAGTCCCAGCTACTTGGGAGGCTAAGGTGAGAGGATCACTAGAGTCCTGGGTATGGAGGTTGCAGTGAGCCAAGATTGAGCCACTGCATTCCAGTCTGGGCGACAGAGTGAGAATCTGTCTCAAAACAAAACAAAAACAAACAAACAAAACCCCACTGAATTGTAAACTTTAATGGGTAAATTGCATGGTAAACTATTTAAAAAATCTTCTACAACAAAATGAGTTAGACTATGTGATCTTTAGCCATAAATAACTTAGTCCAATGATGCTGCCACTGCTAAAATGATTATGCTGGACCAGTTTTGAAAGTATAGTCATATGAAAGTCATGTGTCACACACAAATTATAGTTACATCCCCATGCATCTTGGCATTCTCTAGGGTATGTTGCTCTTGCCACTGTTTTGGGGAGCTTGGATAAATTTAATAAACTCTCAGAGGACATCTGAGAGATCACGTATTTCACCTGGGCATAAATGGTAGGGAAGGGAAAATGTGTCACTCTGCATAGGCAGGCATGGATTCAGCTCCATCTTATTTTATAAATTCAGATTAACTTCCTACTGCATAATTTTCACTTAATGCTTAAGAACAAGTTAACAAGACTTTGATAAATGGTCAAATTTATAATAAATGTATTAATTCAAGGATTTGTAGTGAGTTTCTACTACTGAAACTATATGTGATCTTAATGATTTTCTAAGTGTCTACCACAAAAATACTCACCTGTGTAGTGAAGATGCAGAGGATGTCCTACATATAACATATCAATTTGAGGTGGGTGTTTTACTTTTATTAAGCGAGTGTGAGTTTCCAAAGAAGGTATTATACAGAAACTTGAACTTGAGCTTTTTTTACAATCTTTATTGGTTCTGCAAACTTGGGTCGCTTCAACTGCTTTCCGGGCAGGAAGACATGTATGCTATAAATAAAATATTAATCAGTCAATATTAAAAATGATTTATTAGGAAAAACCTAAGTTACATTCCTTCAACATTTTTCATGCCACGTAGCATATCAGGAATGAGGTTCATATAAAAGAAATGCCATTTATGTGCACCTACTATAAAATAGATTCAAGTACCCCATTTGGGTCAAATAAGATATTATCACTATAAATTTTTAAAGATTTTCAGATGAAATGTGACATGTGAAATGTAGAGATTTTAATAAAATGATACAAATAGAGCAAAAGAGAGAAGTTTCCATAGATTCCATTTTAGCTCTACATGCTTATTTTGTAGTAATTATATCAGACAAGCAAGACTGCTTCAGGGACAACTTACCAAACGCTTATTAAAATTATTTCTGTAGGAAAAGCACACATCTGTGAGGCTGTGATTGTTACAGCATTCAGTTGAACCATCTAGCCGTTTGTATGCTAAAGAGAAATACACTGTTTATTAGAGTCTGTTATATAAAAACACATTTGTGACAAAAAGAATAAGTAAAATGGCATATTTTTACTTTGTTTAGAAGCAACTGTATAATTCAGAGTTCAACTTGAGGGCTACTTGCTGCAGTTTGATTTTACATTACCAAAAGAGATCCATTCAATTTTAAATCAAGAAGCAGCAGTTACCCTAGATTAGTTGTCCTCATATAAACTGACCTACCCATAAAGCCGGAGTTGCAGTACCTCAGTAAGTTTCACAATAATAAGTCCGGCTGGTCAAGCACAAACATTTAATGAACTACTATTATGTGCCTGAATGCCAATGATCCAACATTACTTCGGAACCCCTGCACTGTGGTGCTGGTAAACAGAGGTGGCCAGAGGATGCCTAAGACATCCCCATTATATCCAAATACCTATTCTACCCCAGGCTTACTTTGGGGCTCCCCCTAGAGAACCAGGGATGCCCAATTTGACCCACAGATGTGCACATACCTGCCTGTACACCAGTAATCCAGTTACCATTTTTGGAAGACAACAGCAATGGGGCAACTGTTATTCCATTTATCTATCTATCTATCTATCTATCTATCTATCTATCTATCTATCTATCTATTTAGAGTCTCGCTCTGTCACCTAGGCTGGAGTGCAGTGGCATGATCTCTGCTCACTGAAACCTCCACCTCCTGGGCTCAAGCAATTCTCCTGCCTCAGCCTCCTGAGTAGCTGGGATTACAGGCATGTGCCACCATGCCCAGTGAATTTTTTTGTACTTTTAGTAGAAATGGGGTTTCACCATGTTGGCCAGGCTGGTCTTGAACTGCTGGCTTCAAGTGATCCACCCACCTAGGCCTCCCAAAGTGCTGGGATTATAGGCATGAGACACTGTGCTGGCCTGTTCTGTTTTCTTATCATAACTGAATGGGTATTTAATTTTGAGTGAGTAGTATTTAAAATATTAAAGCAGACTGTGAGCATCTAATGGCACAGACAAATCCTAGCCTATAATCATTTGTCAGCCCTAATGGTAAAGTATAAGGTAAAAAGTTGTTCAGGAATTCTTTAGAAAAATCAATCCAAGCTAAAACCCTCAGTGTTCTCTTTGACCAGATTGCCAAGTCCCATGGATTTTTACCTCCTCCTCATTTTTCTCCTTATCTATTCCCACTTGAGTACAGACTAATTCCCTCTCACTTTTAAACTACCTTATCCCATATGATTCTCTTCCTAAACTGAATTACTGGCAGTTCCTTGACCACCTTCTGTTCTATGGTGCTGAGGTCCATGTCCATCTTGGCCTCCTAAAAGTAAACTCACTGTTGACGGCCAGTTCAAGGACTGATGCTGTGAAACCTGCCTTCATGTTCTTAGTCAAGACTGTTATCATTTCCCAGTATTGCCTGTCATTACTTAAATTTAAACTTGTACTGTAATAATGTGGGTATGGTCTGTTTTTATGACTAAACTGTGAGCTTCCTGAGGGAAAGGTTTCTCAGTGTCTTATATAAGGTGGATTACTCAATATATACTGAATACATAAATGATGTTCTACGTGATTTGCCTTTGTATCAGTAATGATCTTAAAATGTTTATAGCTGATGCTTAGTTACTAAGTTTTCTTAAAGGACTGGGTACAATACAGAATTGGAAGTCAGGAATTTATTATTGCTATTGATATGGCATGTTTGGTAATATAAATGCTTAAATGGGCCAAGCAGGTACCAAATAAATGAAGTGGATCATATGCAGAAAAAACAGAAAGTGGTGGGGACTGTGATGAACTAGAAAATACATGGCCTGTTCTAGGGGGTTAACAGCCAGGCCACTCAATTTGGGGCCCAGAATTGACAGATCTTCCATTTTGTCCCAATAGAAACTAGAAATCTGGACCTTCATGTGAAGCCTGTTGAAGTTTAAACATTGGCAGCCAATTAAAAATTTAAAAACACTGGGCAAGCCAAAGCAAATACATCTGCTAAGGCTGGATTTGGCCTGGAGGCTGCCACCAATTTGTGATCTCTGGTTTTTTTCTTCCCGTGGCTTTTATTCCAAGCAAAACAGAAATCCATGCCTGTGGCCTCCGTAACATGATTAAGTACCTCCTGACATACATAATTTTCCAATAAAGAGTTAAATATTTTGTTTGCATGTGAGAAGTAAACTTGATATTTCTCTATTGCTATCTTAAAAAGCTATAGGCTTAAACATAATTTTAGAATCTTTTCTACTGGGTCACATAAAGAACAAGTTACTTAACCAATTTCTGTGACTTGATTCTTAATCTATAAGATGAAGGGGTATGACACAGATAATTTTTACATTCATATGTTTTTATCAATTACGAGAGGTCAATACAATTCTACTTTGGAAGTAATATTCAAGATTGCAATAGAATGTCCCCAGGGGAATTTATGGGTTCAATTTAACTCTAGAAGATTAAAATTGTCCTTAAATATCCCCAGTATGGGAGACAATCAGAAATATTTAAGGCCAGAAAAGTTTCATAATGTTATTACAGGGAGAATTCGTATATTTTGAATGTACCCTAAGATGAGCCCTAATAGAGTCATGGAAATAGTCCAGTCTACAAAGAATGGTCTAGACCAGAGGTAACTGTGGAATAAAGCTGGGGAGAAGAGATTTTTTCAATCTCTAGTTCACAGTGCCTACCATTTTCTATATCTCTAACATGAACTGAATAATTTTCTTACCCTAGCTTATCAAATATATAACACATAGCTGGGGCTCCAACACAGGGAAGCAAGCCTATTTATTCTCAGTTCTATTGCTGACTTTATGCCATCACTGCCTAGTAACAAGTAGTTAAACGAAACACACACACACACACACACACACACACACACACACGAGGCTGGGTGTGGTGGCTCACCCAGGTCAGGAGTTTGAAAACAGCCTGGTCAGGAGTTTGAAATCACCTGAGGTCAGGAGTTTGAAAACAGCCTGGCCAACATGGTGAAACCCCCAACATGGTGAAACCCCGTCTCTACTAAAAAAAATACAAAAAAATTAGCCGGGTTTGGTGGCATACACCTGTAATCCCAGCTACTCGGGATGCTGAGGCATGAGAATCGCTTGAACCAGGGAGGTAGAGGTTGCTGTGAGCCGAGATCACGCCACTGCACTCCAGCCTGGGCGACAGAGTGAGACTCCATCTCAAAAAAAAAAAAAATATATATATATATATACACACACACACACACACACACACACACTTATATACACACTCTTACTCTTCAATTTAGGATAGGAAACCATAACTTGATGCTCATAATAACAAAAAAGTCTTTTTTTCCCCAAATATTAGAGCAATTTGGGCATAAAAACAATCTGAGTTCTCAAAGTTTGTTGAAAAGATTCCCAGAGTTTTCCTTTTATTATCTTAAACCGGGTCAAGAAGGGTCTTCTCTCACTCCAGTTAAAGATATGTAAGACAGTTTAATATTTCTGTTGCCAGGCAGGTAAGGGCATAAACCCTCACCTCCTTTGAATAGGAATGTAAACTGTTCAGGGTGGATGCCTGAGTCTGGGCTCACAGCTTCACTTTAAGCAGAGTTGCCTTAGCATTCTGTCTCGTGCTTCTTAAAATGTAGTTCAAATGGTGGACTTGCTAAGGACAGCCTTTCTTACTCAAGACAATGCTTTCATCAAAAAGGAATTTAGCTTTATGCATATATGAAATAAGGAGTGCCTCCCTCGAAATAAAGAGTGAAGATGCAAAGTACTTGTTAGGAAAATAGTCCCCCAAAAGAGTCATACTAGTTATTGTCTGTAACTTTCAGTTCTATTTAAATCACTGAGTGGTGTATAGACAGCCAGCAACCCTAAAAGCAGAGGCTTCAATATGAATGGGGGAAGAGTGTATGTTTTTCTTTTCTGACCCAGAGTAAGACCAGAGATCTATTCCAGGTACAAAGGGCTCCAAGCCCTCAGTGTTCTTCTTGGAGTTTCCCCAAAAGGCCGTTTAATCTTCAAAGAGTTTAAATCTAATACTGCATCTGGGAGAGGCGGGGTATGAAATAAGAGGCTAGAGATAATTGGTGGAGATGGTTTACAAGCACTTCCAGGGTGTGATCTTTCCAAGGTGGCTTTATTAATCTGAAGTGGTATAAATTCCTAGAATTTAGTTATGTGTACTGAATTCTACTCTAAATTGAACACGAATAACTTTTGGATCATTGGACACTTTGTATTGGTATATTTGACCATATCTTTCATTCCTACTTACAATGAAGGATAACAAAGTTACCTAGAAACATATAAAAAACCATCAATCCATAGCTTTCTTAAATGTCCATGGCCCCAGGGGCTAAGCCTGCCATCAAAATTAATCTAGTATGTATTTTTTTTTTTTTTTTTTTAAGGCTAGTCAAGTGATGTAGTGGGAATAGAGAAGGAACAAAGAATTCTGTAACTGGTTGTGATCAATTAATTGTAACCACAACTGCATTTGGACCAGTCCTAGTATATATTTTAAGTGATATTTATAGACATTAATGTTCCTTTAAACTGGCTAAGTATATGTACTCCATTTTCAAAAGCTTAAATAGAGGCACAGATTTATCAGATATAGTAATCATGTAAAATAAACATGTATACTGAGACAAAATAGATATTGAAGAATTACTGCTGGGCTACAACAGCCCAGGGTCTGGGGAAAAAAAAAAAAAAAAAAAGAGAATTACTTCTGGATTGATTTTAGTATAGAAAGAGTAATTAGGTATTTAAACAAATACCTCCAAAATGTAGCACATGATCCACAACAGTGAAATACTCAAACAGTTAATAAGAAGAGAGTTTCTGAGTATTTCAGGGAAAATTTTTATTTACAGTCTGTCTGATAGGAAAAGGATAAAACCCTAAACATCTGAATATGCAGATATCCTAAGTAAAACAATCCTACAGAAGAGAACTTTATTTAACTAGTGTGTCACTTTGGTTTTTGTAATTCAATACACATTACATCAAATTTAGAGAAACCAAAAGAAAATGATAAAGGACTTAAGAAGTGGGAAATAATGGATCATTTCTTTAAAGAAGAACACATTGTGGATTACATAATCAATCTTCTATCATCTTAAAAGCTTTGGAAGATGGTAAGAGGCTCCTGAGAATGGGGAAAATTTATAAATATTTCAACCTTAAAGAATCAGACTGGTCCACTGAACAATCTTAACACCATTAAAACAGAGCACAATAGATACTGGATGCAATATGATGCCATAGGAAGTACCAAGCGCCGCCTATGAAGTGTTTTTGCCAAACAAACAAATAAACAAAAAGGAATCTGAATCTAATCAAGGCCGTGGACCTAATTAACAGTTTATAGAAAATTGGAAGACATCTGAACAAGTTAATGACATCATGAGGACAAGCTATAACCAGAAAAACCCAGAATATAGGAAATTCAACAAAACAAATGACTCAGTTTCTTCAACAAAAAAATAACCTTTCAAAAACAGGTCAAGGGGAATTGTTACAAATTTAAAAAGTCTTAGAAGACATCCTAACTAATTTAAATCAACTATAATGAAAAGAATTAGAAATAATTGAATACCAACTAGATATCAGAAATTACTGTTATTTTGTTAGGAATTACAACAGTATTATGGTCATGTTTAATGAGTCATCATCAGTTAAAGGCAGGCTGAAGGTTATGGATGAAATGATAGGATGCCTGGGATGTACTTTAAAATACTTCCCCTAAAAGTGGACTGCTTAGATGAAAAAATTGGCAAAATGTTAATAATTGCCGAAGTTGGCAGAAAGATACATGTGGGCTCGTTTATACTATTCTCCGTTGTGTCTAAACATTTTTGATAATAAAAAAATTCTTACAAATGGATTATACATGGAAGAGTAAATTTGAAAACTTAAAAAATCAGTTCTTACTACTGTGCCTGTGTTGCACACAGTACTTTACTAAAACTATTCTTGATTATTAATCATATTTCCCTACACCAATAGATGTGGACAAGTATCAGGATGTTTTTTCACTTACAGATATAGTCTGTGACCATAATTTCTATTTTCTAACACCTTCAATTTTGTATAAACAATTTTGTGTAAAGAATTGGGAAGCTGATTTTGTACAAAGAATTGGGAAGCTGATTTTGTATAAAAAATTGGGAAGCTGGTTTTTCAGAGCTAAAATAACTCAAAATAAGTTTGGCAGGATCCGAGAAGAAACTTGCTTCAGCTCTGTCATCTGCTGCACAGAGCAACATATCTGACTTCACAGGGTATTTTTGGAAGCCAAGATAACTTCCTTAGGATGCCTGCCACATAAAATACATAACATAACTCTATCCCAGATAGATTCAGACATGCCAACATCCACACAGCTACCACTAGAACTGTTTAAGTATTAAGGGAATTTTTAAGAAGTAAGGGAATTTTTTCTAAATCCCAGATGGGGTTTTTTGTTTGCCAAGTTCCTTTTTATTTCTTTTAATCTTTCCTTATTGCATGTCTGTGTTGGGCTAACAATATATTAATACAGAATGTTTATGCTTTGATTTTTATATATTTAGTTAACTATCATTGTTTATCTGTTCTGACATAAGCTTATGCAAAGTAGAACTGGTTCTTATTATTTATATTCCCTTTTTCAGTTATAAAAGTTTAAAGTACTATAATATATCTACACACTATAAAGATAATATTATATTGGGGGTATTTAATTATTGGAATTAGTTAATTGGTTATGATGGACCTTGAATGCTGATTTTTTTTTTTTTTTGAGACAGAGTCTGTTTCCATGTCCTGATCTTGGCTCACTGCAACCTCCATCTCCTGGGTTCAAGCAATTCTCCTGCCTCAGACTCCCGAGCAGCTGAAATTACAGGAGCCTGTCACCATGCCCTGCTAATTTTTGTATTTTTAATAGAGATGGGGTTTCACCATGTTGGCCAGGCCGGTCGTGAACTCCTGACCTCAGGTGATCCGCCTGCCTCAGCCTCCCAAAGTGCTGAGATTACAGGCTTGAGCCACTGTGCCTGGCTATGATTTAATACAAGTGTTTTGAAAGCAGAAAATATTAGAGTCCTAAAAGTCAAATATGACATTATGAAAATAATTAAAAGTTCAACAATATATAATAAAGGAAACATACATATTAGCATCCAACTTACCAAGAAAAATGTCTATTAGTTTGAACCTATTTACTTTACTGATTTGCTTTAAACAGATTAGAACAGAATAAATCTATAGACATGGTCTAAGGATTAGTGAATGGCAGGTACTGGTGCTTGAAGCATTATATTATATTGAGGAAAATACACACCTCTAACTGGGAAACTTAACTGCTGTAAAGTTGATGCACTTATACAGTAACCAATTTGGGGCTCATAGGCGATGGTATCTAAACATTCATTCCAATCTTGCACATTAGTAACAGGACAATCCTGTAGATGGGTGACAAGGTCTCCCACAAAAAGGCCTCTGGGTCCAATGGCAGGAGAGTCCTTGGGAAGAGGGTAAAACCAAATCAGATAATGCATGAAGACAAGCTATAATTAATCTGAGCAAATAATAAAGACACTGAGTTAATTAAGTAGAATATTTTGAATGCAGAAAATAATCCAGCTTTGAATTCAAGACATAGTCCTAGAAAATTAAAATAAAATCCAACAATTATAGTTACTTTTCCCAAATTCTCCAAGATTTTGAATTTTTCACAACTGAAAACAAGCCGACTTGCTGACTATTAAGACTAAAATGATAAATTTTTTCCCCAAACTGCCAATTAAAATTTTTTTTGGTGAACGTATCATCAGACTGTCTTGCCTTTCCTATATCCTTAACACGTAAAACAATAAGACACGTCCTTACATATCCCAAATATACAGACAATACCATCAGTACAATGTATATGTAAGCCCAACTGCTCACAAACGTAATTTTCCTCTTTCTAATGTCTGAATAGAAGGTTTGATGCCATCATAGCAGTTATTGTCTAAGGGAGTGAAATACAGAGTTGAAGACGTTAACTTAAACTCCTATGAAATGTTGCAGCTGAACAGCCTAGGTTTCATCTTTCTTACTACTTAGGAGGCGTAAAGACATTTGACTCAAAAGCAGATATAAAAATAAACAGTAAAGGTAAATGATGTATTTTACCAATAAACTACAGGTAGAGAATCTTGATACTATCTTCCTAAGTACAGCATCAGGACAAAAACAATTTTCACGAAAGTTTAAAAAAACCAATGTGCTTCCCAACATTATTTGCTAGATTTGAAAGGATTATAGTAATTTCTTCAGAAGAAACCGAGCATTTTGTATATGAGGAGATCTTGAATAAAAGTTTCTGATTAGATGCTAGGTATTACATCACAACCTCTGATGAAAGAATGCCCTGAGTAATCCATTATTTACCTCAGCAACTTCAGTGATGAGCACCCCAACTCCAGTGTAGTAAAATGGCAAGAGAATTACTGGGAGGAGAACGAGAGCTAAAATACCCAAGAGTGCAAGGACAAAATTATGCCAGATACCTGGAAAGAGAGGAAAAAAAAGCAATAAGCTCAACCAGGGGCAGGAATGATGTAAGCAGCTGGACCTCACAACACTTGGGCATTCTGATAAATTAATAAAGTGATCAGAAGAAGCAATGAGGCAAAAATATCTACTTATTAGTAGAGCAGACAGATGTTCAATTATTAGTTACTTTCATTTCGGATACTGAAATCTAAAACGGGCATGTTAATACCACACTAGGAAGACCACATGCTAACATGATTTGATACTGATAGAACTAATATCTTCCACTAACTATACCCTCTTTTCAGAAAATGTATATATCACTAATTTAAACATATTTGTGATCTTTGAAAGAAACCTCAAATACATTCAAATAAAAAAAATTCTTGCTAAACAGGGGTACAGAAACTCAAATGGTACTTGGAAAAAGGAGGTTAAGAATTAAACTATTATGCAGAATAATATTGGTGGAACAAACTGAGCATGTGTTTTACATCACGTCACAGACTATAAAGCAACAAACTGTAAGAAAACTGTCGGCCAGACGCGGTGGTTCACGCCTGTAATCCCAGCACTTTGGGAGGCCCAGGCGGGCGGATCACGAGGTCAGATCAAGACCAGCTTGGCCAACATGGCGAAACCCCGTGTCTACTAAAAATACAAAAAAATTAGCCAGGCGTGGTGGCGTGCGTCTGTATTCCCAGTTACTCGGGAGGCTGAGGTCGCATAATTGCTTGAACCCGGGAAGCGGAGGCTACAGTGAGCTGAGATCATGCCACTGCGCTCCAGCCTGGGTGACAGAGCGGGATTCCGTCTCAAAAAAAAAAAAAAAAGAAAACTGTCTTTATTTATTTTTTTTTTGTAAACCCTAAAATTGGCCGGGCGCGGTGGCTCACGCCTGTAATCCCAACACTTTGGGAGGCCGAGGTGGGTGGATCACGAGGTCAGGAGATCAGGACCATCCTGGCTAACACGGCGAAACCCCGTCTATACTAAAAAAGTACAAAAAAATTAGCCGGGCGTGTTGGCGGGGGCCTGTAGTTCCAGCTGCTCAGGAGGCTGAGGCAGGAGAACGGCGTGAACCCTGGAGGCAGAGCTTGCAGTGAGCCGAGATCGGGCCACTGCACTCCAGCCTGGGCGACAGAGCGAGACTCTATCTCAAAAATAAATAAATAAATAAATAAATAAATAAATAAATAAATAAATAAAACCCCCTAAAATTTAGGTAGTCAAATTCACGAATCTTTTCCATTGTATATTCAACCTTTGCAGCTGTGCAAAGGAAGACTTTCTCACCCCTAACATTATGTAAGTAATCACTTCTTTTGTGGGGAAGGATGGTTTTAACAGTTTTATTTTTACATTTAAATCTCTTACTATTTGGAATTCATTTTTGTGTATGTGTGTGATTTTTATATTTAAATCTTTTACCATTTGTAATTTATTTTTGTGTATGGTGTGACTGATACATATAACTAATTTTATTCAAATGTTTAGCTAATAATTACTGAGCAGTGCATCCTTTCCCTACTAAATTAAATGCAACTTTTAATTTACACTACATTTTCATCTATTCTTTGGCTTGCTTCTGGATTTTCCATTCTTTTCCACCATTCCAGCGACAATAAAGCTGTTGCTGGTAGTAATATTTCAGTATTTAGTAAATAAATACTTTCAATTTGTTTATTTTGGTTATTCTCCCTTTATCCTTTCCAACAAGTTTGAGAATCATTTTGACAACCACCAAATATTATTCAAATTAGGATTTTTTTCTTTCTTTTTTTTTTTTTTGAGACAGAGTCTCACTCTGTTGCCTAGTGGTGAGATCTCAGCTCACTGCAACCTCAGCCTCCTGGGTTCAAGCGATTCGCCTGCCTCAGCCTCCCAAGTAGCTGGGATTACAGGCGCCCACCACCACACCCGGCTAATTTTTTTGTATTTTTAGTAGAGACAGGGTTTCACCATGTTGGCTAGGCTGGTTTTGAACTTGACCTCAAGTGATCCGCCCACCTCGGCCTCCCAAAGCTCTAGGATTACAGGTATGAGCCACTATACCTGGCCCACATTAGGATTTATAATGTCACTACAATGACTGCAATAACTAGGGGTAAATCCACACTTTTACATTTCTGACATAGGAACATGACATCTCTGTTTACTGAAATCTTCTACATCTCTCAGTACAGATTTGTAGTTTCTCTATATAGGCCCTGCATACTTCTTTAAAAATGTTAGTTTTTTATTTTTTTATATGTCACATTACTTTCTGAATGAGATCTTTTCTTCCTATTACATGATCTATTTCTTTCAGATATACAGGAACACTACATTTATTTTTGTATATTTACTTTCTAATCAACCAGCAAACTGAACTTTCCATTTAGGATGTCTTAGTCTTTATTCTCTTGGATTTTCCATTATTTGCTAATAATAATCATTTATCTCCTCCAACATTCATACCTCATCTTTTCCCCCCTGTTTCATCTTAGAGCAATGACTATAACTTCTAGAACACTTCTGAATAGTTGTGATGGAATGCCTTCTTTTGCTTTCTTCATCATTTTAATAAAAGAATAGCCAAGCAACAGTAGGGCTTAGATGGAATTGAGGACAAATTTTATTCTGGTTTATATACTAAGCAGTGAGACTGGGGCAACAGTAGAAAAATCAGAATATGGGTGATTCAGGGTTTAAAAATATCATGGGGCTGGGCACGGCTCCTGCCTATAATCCCAGCATTTTGGGAAGCCGAGGTGGGCAGATCACTTGAGACCAAGAGTTTGAGACCAGCCTGGGTGACACAGAGATACTCTGTCTCAAAAAAAAAAAAAAAAAAAAAATCATGGTTCAAAGGAGAAGAAAATCTATAGTTGTGATCAAGGCAGCAAGGTACACATAGACTTGAAGCTGGTGATTATTACTAAGCAGGGGCTAAGGATTACCCCAATCAAGCCCTACTTATACTTAGTGTGGTTTGCAAATAATAATAACAATAAAAAAACCAACTACCATAATTCTCTAAACACACAGAAATGATTTACAGGTCACCAGATGACTGAATAGGTAAAATAACAACTTATTATTCCTTGAATAATCCACAATAGTTATAGCTGAAAGAATGTAAACTATCAATTTGGCGAGGCTTACACTGTGTTCTAAGTTTAAATTCCAGCTTACTCTAATCACAGCATCATTTTTATAGTCACCAGTGTTTTTTACTTTGCCCTCAAATAGACTTACAACTGGTTTATACAAATAAGAACAGGGTTTTCAATATTTAAGAAGGATTTTAAAACATTTAAGTATGGAACCAGAATGGTCAAATTTTACTTCCACTATTTAAAGGAACTTACAGCAACAAAGCATAGATAATTTTTTTTTTTTTTTTAAGCAATCTACTCTTCACTTGGGACCAGATAGCAGGTATTGTTTAATCCCTCTTCTAAAAATTCTTTATACCATAATTCAAAATTAAAACACCTTCATTTACAATGTGCTCAGGAAGTATCTCATCTCATCTCTCTTTTTTCCCCACCAAATTTCAGACAGATGTTCAGTGACTTTTTCTTTTCAAAATCAGTATGCATTTCATTGTTATTTTTTTATTAAAAAAGAAAGAAAGAAAGAAATAGCCCGGTGTGGTAGCTCTAGCTCATGCCTGTAATCCCAGCACTCTGGGAGACCGAAGTGGGTGGATCTCTTGAACCCAGGAGTTCGAGACCAGCCTGGGCAACATGGCAAGACTCGCCTCTCTACAGAAAATACAAAAATTAGCTGGGTGTGGTGGTGTACGCCTGTGGTGTCAGCTACTTGGGAGACTGAGAAGTGGGATGATCACTTGAACCCAGGAGGTCGAGGCTGCAGTGAGCCGTGATTATACCACTGCCCTCCAGCCTGGGTGACAGGGCGATATCATATCTCAGAAAAAAAAAGAAAAAGAAAGAAAGAAAAAAAACCTATTACATATGCAACTTATTTTATTTTTGAGACAGGGTTCTCACTCTGTCATCCAGCTGGAGTGCAGTGGTGCAATCTCGGCTCACTGCAACCTCTGCTCCCCAGGCTCAAGCTGTCCTCCCACCTCAGCCTCCTGAATAGCTGGGACCACAGGCGTGCACCACCATGCTTGGCTAATTTTTTGTATTTTTAGTAGAGATGGAATCTTGCCATGTCGCCCAGGCTGGTCTGAAACTTCTGAGCTCAAGTGACCTGCCCACGTCAGCCTCCCAAAGTGTTGGGATTACAGGCATGAGTCACTGCACCTGGCCTACCTATGCTAAAAAAGTAGCATTATAAAATTAGATTTATTGGGAGGCTGAGATGGGTGGATCACCTGAGGTCAGGAGTTCGAGACCAGCCTGGCCAACGTGATGAAACCCCATCTCTACTAAAATATAAAAAATTAGCTGGGCGTGGTGGCAGGCGCCTGTAATCCCAGCTACTTTGGAGGCTGAGGCAGGAGAATCGCTTGAACCCGGGAGGCGGAGGTTGCAGTGAGCCAAGATCGTGCCATTGTACTCCAGCCTGGGCATCAAGAGCAAAACTCCATCTCAAACAAACAAACAAACAAATAAAAACAAAAAATAAAACAAAACAAAAAACTAGATTTAAATGACACTCTGGACTTTTTACATGGAAGTGGGAAGTCATTTTAGAAGCAATGAAGCTATATTCCTAAGTTTAAAACTAATAAAGTAGGCAGAGGGTATACATGTATTTCTCTCTCACTCTAAATACATAATTTCTGTACATCCCTAAACTTTGGGGAACACACAGGTTTCCCATGTTGTCTTCCACTTTGATGGCTGCACCAAGGTGAGCTCACAGCTCAGCAAACATTTAGCAGGGAATAAGATACTAAACTCTTCTTCTTACAGACAATTCCAGATCTTTGAATTTGTCCTGTCTTGAATTCAGGGCAAGATAAGCATCTCCTCCCCACCCCTAACCTTGCCCCCTTGCCTGGGAAAGATGGCAGGGCAAAGCTGTTCTGTTATCTACTAGGCTGACAACTCACAACTGAGAATGAGAAGTTACTGGGCTAGGTGATGTTTGGGATAGGAGGACTAGTTAGTTCTATACCATTTAATAAACTCTGAAAGAGGTGTGTGGATCCAATTATTGGTGGGGATATATAACCTTCTTTAGTCTCAGTTTTGGACATTAAGTGCCAATTTTAAGGAAAAACAAGTCTCAGTACATTTTAACCCTAATATGAAATTAATTTAAAAATGTTCAATTGGCTTTTAAAAAATTACTAAAAAATACATGCTGATTATAAAAATTCCAAACAATAGAGAAGTAATAGTCATCTTTCCCAACTACCATTTCTCAACCACCAGCCCCATGACTCAGAGGAAACATACTGTTATCATTTTCCATTACTCTAGATTTTCTCTGCCCACATCAGCATGTATATGAGTATACATGCGTAATAATTTTAATAATTTATTTAAGAGTACAAAGCAGCAAGTTTTCTAATAACTTTTTCAAGACAGTTTTATAGTTTTTTAAAATTTTAAAAATTTATTTATTAATTTTTTTTTTTTTTTGAGACAGTCTCACTGTCGCCCAGGCTGCAGTGCAACGGCGAGATCTCGGCTCACTGAAACCTCCGCCTCCTGGGCTCAAGTAACACTCCTGCCTCAGTGTCCTAAGTAGCTGGGACTACAGGCGCGTGCCACCATGCTCGGCTAGCTTTTTAATATGGGTTTTTTTGTTTTTTTTCCCCCTAGAGACAGAGGTTTCACCATTTTGCTTAGGCTGGTCTTGAACTCCTGAGCTCAAGTCATCCTCCCGCCTCCACCTCCCAAAGTGCTGGGATTACAGGCGTGAGCCACCGCGCCCAGCGGGTTTTATATATACGTTTTTTGTTTTTGAGACAGAGTCTCGCTCTGTCGCCCAGGCTGGAGCGCAGTGGCGCAATCTCTGCTCACTGCAAGCTCCGCCTCCCGGGTTCATGCCATTCTCCTGCCTCAGCCTCCCGAGTAGCTGGGACTGCAGGTGCCCGCCACCACGCCCGGCTAATTTTTTTGTATTTTTAGTAGAGACGGGGGGTTTCGCCGTGTTAGCCAGGATGGTCTCCATCTCCTGACCTCGTGATCTGCCCGCCTCGGCCTCCCAAAGTGCTGGGATTACAGGCTTACGTGAGCCACCGCACCAGGCCTATATTTTTTAAACTCTTTTTTCCCCTTAGCATCTTATATCCCATCCTATGGCAGATATGGTTATATGAACCCAGTGGTTCCCTGAAGCCTGCTCCTACAAGCTTGCCGGAGCTAACTGTGTGCACTTCTCCCTAATTCCTCCTTCAGGAAGTGTAGGTTTGCAGCTTGAAACTGACCATGGTGCGAGTATTTACACCACAGAAACCAGCAAATGCTACCATCAGAGCTCCCTACCTCAGCCCTGCAGAGCCAGATGTTAAACATTCACTTAACACGCCACTAGATAATCCCTTACCCCATACCTAGTCTTCCCTTTTCCTATTGCAGTTTTTCTTATGGGGCGGGGTATGGGCACTACTAGCACCAGGATGTGATGGAGACAACCCTGGCCTGTGGGCTGTAATGTAGCTATGATGGAGCTGGATTTAGGTCCACGACACAAGCTGCCTGCTGGGAATAGCAGAGCTAACAAGACAGAACCTGTGTCCCCAGATCACAGAGTTACCCGATCAACACTGAACTACTTATATTTGGAATGTTTTGAGAGTTTATGCCATTTATTTTTAGTTATTAGAGCAGAGAAATACCTAGCTAACACATGTTCCAAGTCATGTATTCACATTGTAAAATGCTGCTTTTTAAATTTTTAAAGTGTTATAAATTGTTAAGTTCCAGAAATAGCCAGACAAAGTATGGTCTAGGACTTATTGGGTAAATGATCTTTTCTATTATATACAGACATATCATTTAAAACACCAATGGTATCAAATTATTATACTATATTTTGCTTTTTCGTGTGTCTTTAAAAAAAAACAAAAAAAAGACAGTCTCGCTCTATTGCCCTGGTTGGAGTGCAGTGCTATGATCACAGCTCATGGCAGCCTTGAACTCCTGAAGCGATCCTTCCACCTCAGCCTCCTAAAATTTGGGATTACAGGTGTGAGCCATCACAACCTATTTGCTTTTTAATTTATATATTTTTGACATTTTTCCATATCTGTTTATACATATCAATCCCATTATATCTGCTACAGAGTAATCCATTTTTATGAATATATCAATTTATTTATAAGGTTTCCTACTATTAATCACTTAGGGTGTTTTAACCTTTTCATATAATACTGAAATATACAGTTTTGTTTACAATGTTAGGCGTCCAGTTAAGTATGCATCTACAAGGGTATGAAAAATTACCTAGAAATGGAAATGTTGGGTCAAAAAATATGAACATTAAAGTTGACCTCCAATGAGTTTCCATTATTGCATTAATTTATACTCTCATAATTGACATTTTTCCACTCTCTGAATGAGACTGGATGCTATCATAATTTTACTCTTTGCCAGTCTTCTGGGTGAAAAATTAAAGCCCATTTTCTTGACAGCTACTTATTTCTATTCATTGCCATTTTTTGACTGGGTTGTCTTATTAATTTACTGATTCATATATGCTATTATTTATAATCTATACATGGAGGAATTTGGTCCTTTGTAACAGGTATTATAATTTTATCCTCCCAGTTTGTTGTTTGGTGTGGTTTGTCATTTTGCCTGTATAGATACTTTAAATTTTTGTGTGATCAAATAGTTTCTTGTACTAAGGCTTTTCCACTTCAAGATTATAAAAGATATTCACATGTGTTTTCTTGTACTGCTTTCATAGCTTCCTTAACAAAATTAAAATGAAACAAAACAAAAAAACCTAATCCTTTGATGCGCAGGAATTTACTCTGGGGAAACTAATTCAGGATTCCACTATGAATTCCCCAACCCCAGCCCAGTTGCTAGTCACAGAAACCAGACATGAACAAATGAATAAAAGCCGGGACACTCAGCAGCACTGATTCCTTGACTATCTGCCTAGTCTCTTATCTCGTCAGGCATGTAGCTAGTACCATATCACCCCTCTGATTCTGGATTTACCCATGCTGGTTAAATGGCAATGAGGGTGGTGGAGCACACACATTTCCTTCATCTAAACAACCTCTTGTCCATTAATGATTTGTTTATAAGTACTGCAAAACTCTGGAATCTTTGTTATAAACTCTTACTTTTTCTACAGCAGGATTTCTTAACAGGGACACTATTGGCATTTATTTTATTTTTTTTGAGACAGAGTCTCACTCTGTCACCCAGGCTGGAGTGCAGTGGCATTCTCTCAACTCACTGTAACCTCCGCCTCCTGGGTTCAAGCGATTTTCCTGCCTCAGCCTCCCAAGTAGCTGGAATTACAGGGGTAATGCCAGCACCTCTGGCTAATTTTTGTATTTTTAGTAGCTGGGGAGTAGTTTCACCATGTTGGACAGGCTGGTCTTGAACTCCTGACCTTAAGTGATCCACCTGCCTCAGCCTCACAAAGTGCTGGGATTACAGGCAGGAGCCCCATGCCCGCCCCCCCGCCACTCCCTTTTTTTTTGAGACAAGGTCTTACTCTGTCACCCAGGCTGGAGTGCAGTGGCCCAATCACAGCTCACCACAGCCTCAACTTCCCCAGCTCCAGTGATCCTACCATCTCAGCCTCCTGAGTAGCTAGGACCACAGGTGTGCACCCCACACTCAGCTAATTTTTGTATTTTTGGTAGAGACCGGGTTTTGCCATGTTGCCCAGGCTGATGTTCAACTCCTGAACTCAAGCGACCCACCCACATCGGCCTCCCAAAGTGTTGAGATTATAGGTGTGAGCCCTTGGTACCCAGCACTATTGGCATTTTGGCCAAATAATTATTTGTTTTGTGGGGCTGTCTGTGCATTGTAGGATGTTTAGTGGCATTCCTGATCTCCCTCCACCCACCTGATGCCAGTAGCACCCTCCCCCTTTCCTTTAGTTCTAGCTTCTATATTGATACAAGCAAACTACTTTCTTCCTTCTTTAGAAGAGGTATTTTATTTTGCTTTTTCTATTACACAAGATGTACTTCTTAAGTGTTAAAGTCAACATATACACAATATATTCTACAACTGAGCACTACTTTAACTGAACAGGCAAAGAAATTACACTAAACAACAGCATCTGGTAGTATTTTGGGGAAAATAAAATGACTAAAATAGGTTTAAACTAGTACTGTTAATCACCTAATATCAATACTACATAACCTAATACAGCTAAAATGCAAGATGTGTTAACATCCAAGAATACAACCAAAATTAAAACAAATAGCACCGATATAACTTTTTTAAAGCAGGAAAATACTTCGCGTATGCATATAATTGTTCACTCTTTTAAAGTAAATCTTTCCCAAAGTTATCAACCTCCAGAAAAACCATACATAGACTTATTAAGCATATTCCTAAAAGTATAAACATGAACATTTTGAATTTTTTACAAGTTTTTAAAAAGCATTTTAAACAATAAATGAACTTCCTATTTCTAAGAATGTGAAAAGTCCCATTTTAAACACAGTTTGTAAAAACCGTCTCTTGATGTGAAGTCTACGAACTTTTCTCCTGTTGGGACCAAACTTTACAAAAACGCTGTTACAGAACAAGCTATGGCATCTTAGCACTATTATCTTACGTCAAGGTTTACTTTTAAAAAAACTTTTAAATTGTACTTCTACTACTCCAACAAAACACGAACCTTAGATGTGTAGGATTCAGTTTTTTAAAACTCTTAGAAACAACATACAAAGCTTTGAGAGGCATATTTATTCCCTACCGCAGTCCTGGAAGATACTTCCCAAGTCTGAGAGGGGTCTTCTCCTTTTCACGGGCTGTTTTTGCTCTTCACATGGGTTAAGATGTGGGTTTTCAGGTTGGTTGACTGAGCGAACTTCCTATTGCAGATATCGAAGGGGCACACGAAGGGCTTATCGCCGGTGTGGATGCGCAAGTGTGTGCGCAAATTGAAATCAAGGGAAAAGCGTTTCCCGCAGCCTTCGAATGTGCACTGGAAGGGCTTCTCGCCGGTGTGAACCAGGTGGTGTCGTTTCAGCTTTGAGCTCTCAATGAAAGCTTTGCCACATTCTGCACATACGTGGACTCTGGGCCCGTGGATGTGGAGATGTTTTCTCATGGCGGCGTAATCCCTGAACATCTTTTCGCAGCCACTATGAGAGCAAGGGACTGTTTTGGGAAGTTCTCCTTTGGACCTTTTGGGCTTCATTTTAGTAAATTCTGCCAGCTGTTTAGGATCTGAGAGATCAACGCCTGGTAATCCCTCAGGAGGAAGTTTCTTCCCTTTCAAGTACTCGGAATAATCAGGTGGGTTTTCAGCCTGGCCTTCGCCCACTGCCCCTTGGTCACTGTTATTGTTAGGGGACCACACAGTCACGGAAAACTCACCCTCGAGCGTTTTGATCTGCACTTGCTTCTGCTCCCACTTCCTCTTGCTCTCGTTGGAGCTGCTGCCCGCCGGCGTGGCCTCAGCGCTGGTGGCACTCTTGCTGCTGGGCGTTTTGCTGGGCTTTTTGCTGCGCTTTTTGCTGCGGCTCTGGGTTGATGTCGATGCCGCCGAGGCTGACAGAGAGGCCAGGGTCAGCTGGAAGTGCTCGTCTTCAGTGCTATCCGGGATGGCCAACTGGTCCTCCAAGTCGTTGCCTAGCAGGTCGTCCGAGCCGTAATAGCCCACCACTTCCTCTTGTGTCTGCACCATGAGCATTTCCTGGTCGTGGTCGCCATAGCCCGTGTTCATGAAGAGCGGCTGCAGCGCGATCAGAGGAGGATGGTTGTGGCCACCATAGATCCAATTGCCATCGACATCCTCGTACTGGATGCTTTCCATCGGAATGTCCACCATAGGAAGGGGCTCCACATTGATGTCGTGGAGCCCCACAATATCTGCCGGGATCTCCGGGTCTTGTGTAATGTAGAAATCTTCGTTGGAGGCCATGGCTGAGAGTTAGGTTAGCAGCAACAGGAAGACCGTGGGAAAAAGAACGCTGAGGGGAGTGAGGTGGGAGCTGCAGAGAAAGGCCGGAGCGCAGAGAAAGGCGCGAGCTGCAGAGAAAGGCGCCCAGTCTGGGGAAGGCGCGAGCCTGAGGAAAGCACGAGCGGCTGAGGCGGAAGGCGCAGGCGCTTCTGGGATACCAGACGCATGCGCCTAGGCAACTGGCGCGTCTGGCGGCCCCAAAAGCACGTGCACGTGCCCACGTGCACGTGCCCACGTACACACGCACATGCCCACGTACCCACGCACATACCCACGTACTCACGTGCGCCGCCCTGCAGCCCCGCCCAGGTATTGTTTTTCGAATATTTCGTAAATAGGCTCTTTACTGATTTTTTATGTATTTCATTTCAGTTGATTTTCATGTCTTCCCCTCCTTTCCATCCCATATAACAGTATCTGCCAAAAAAGCCTACTCCTTTTATGCTTTTCTTATTTAATTGCACTAACACGACATTTAATATCAGTAATAGTTGATAGTAGAATTTGTCTTGTCCTTTAATAGGAGTGCTAAGTGTTGTGCTATTATGATGTATGCAGCTATTCCTACTTTTACTAAGGATTTTTTATTTTTGGAGACGGAGTCTCGCTCTCTCGCCCAGGCTGGAGTGCAGTGCCGTGCGATCTCGGCTCACTGCAACCTCCGCCTCCTGGGTTCGAGCGATTCTCCTGTTTCAGTCTCCAGAGTAGCTGGGATTACAGTCGCCCGCCACCACACCCGGCTTTTTTTTTTTTTTTTTTCCGTATTTTTAGTAGAGATGGGGTTTCACCGTGTTAGCCAGAATGGTCTCGGATGTCCTGAGGGTGGTTTCACCATGTTGGACAGGCTGGTCTTGAACTCCTGACCTTAAGTGATCCACCTGCCTCAGTCTCTCAAAGTGCTGGGATTACAGGCAG
>NW_012103377.1:3329214-3329759 GCF_000951045.1 Mandrillus leucophaeus
GCATATTCCTAAAAGTATAAACATGAACATTTTGAATTTTTTTACAATTTTTTAAAAAACATTATAAACAATAAATGAACATCCTATTTCTAAGAATGTGAAAAGTCCCATTTTAAACACAGTTTGTAAGAACCGTCTCTTGATGTGAAGTCTATAGCTAATTTTTGTATTTTTAGTAGCCGGGGGGTGGTTTCACCATGTTGGACAGGCTGGTCTTGAACTCCTGACCTTAAGTGATCCACCTGCCTCAGTCTCTCAAAGTGCTGGGATTACAGGCAGGAGCCCCATGCCCAGTCCCCCTGCCACCTCCCGTTTTTTGAGACAAGGTCTTACTCTGTCACCCAGGCTGGAGTGCAGTGGCTCGATCACGGCTCACTGCAGCCTCAACTACTCCAGCTCCAGTGATCCTCCCATCTCAGCCTCCTGAGTAGCTAGGACCACAGGTGTGTGCCCCACACTCAGCTAATTTTTGTATTTTTGGTAGAGACCGGGTTTTGCCATGTTGCCCAGGCTGATGTTCAACTCCTGAGCTCAAGCGATCCACC
>NW_012103377.1:3332395-3339716 GCF_000951045.1 Mandrillus leucophaeus
GTATTTTTAGTAGAGATGGGGTTTCACCGTGTTAGCCAGAATGGTCTCGGATGTCCTGACCTTGTGATCCACCCGCCTCGGCCTCCCAAAATGCTGGGATTACAGGCGTGAGCCACCGCACCTGGCCAGGATTTTTTAAAGTATTAATGGATGTTGAATTTTGTTAAAGACTGTCTCAATATCTTCTGAGATGAATTTTTTTTTCCCTAGTGGCAAATAATATTTATCACATTCAAACAGATTTCAGCCACCAGTGTATTCTTGATAGGTCATGTGTCTGTAGGTTGTTTTGTGCTTCACCAGATGTTCTAATCAGTGTTGTATTTGGCTTTAAGAAAAAAATCTTAGTTTCCTTCTCTATGTGATCTGGAAAGTTTATAGTAAATTTGAATTTAAAAGAAAAGTTTTTCATTCAAGGTATGAAAGAATTCCACATAGTAAAGGGCATTCTTGGCTAGGTGCAATAATCCCACACCTGTAATCCCAGCACTTTGGGAGGCTGAGGCAGGAGGACAGGAGTTCGAGACCAGCCTGGCCAACATGACAAAACCCGTCTCTACTAAAAATATAAAAATTAGCTGGGCGTGGTGGCTCGTGCCTGTAATCCTAGCTACTCGGGAGGCAGAGGCAGGAGAATTGCTTCAACCTAGGAGGTGGAGGCTGCAATGAGTCTAGATCACGCCACTGCACTCCAGCCTGGGCAACACAGCAAGACTCCATCTCAAAAGAAAGGGCATTCTTTATCAACTTTCTTAATTTCTCCCATTATAATTATTTGCCTATTTAGATTTTTTTGATTGCCTCTTGGGTTAATTTCAGCTATTTTTATTTTCTTATATTTATATAGGGTTTTGAAATTTTTTGTGGAGATGAGCAAAGAATACTTATAATTGTTTTTATTTTCTCTGTTATCAATTGTCATTCCACAATCTGATTGCTAATTGTCTTTAGGTGCTTTTTCTCATTGTTCGACCTGTTTTTTTTTTTTTTTTTTAAGAGCTCTTGGATTTAACAGATCTAGTTTTGTTTTTTCTAATTTATTATTTTCTGCCTATATCCTTACTAATTATGTCATCATTTCTTAATTATTTTACAGTTCTTTTCTCACTTAGGTTGAATACTTAACTGATCTATTTCCATTTGTAATTGCATAACTGCCTAAGGCAGTGCATTTTTCTTTTAGCAAAACTTTAAACATTATCTCAGCAAAATGATTTCATCATCATAATTTTTAAATCTACTGAAATCACAGGTTTGAATTAAATTGATCCAAGATGTGATTAAGATACATTTCTAAATTTCAGGTAGTTTTTACTTAGTTTGCTAGTCTTCTCTTGGGAATTTACTGAGACTTTAAGTCCCATGGGCATTTGAAAAAAAATATTGTCTTCTGTGTTCATGGAATAGAGTTTGACATACCTATTTTTACCTTAGCCTAACTTTTTTATACTTATCTGCCATGTATTAAAAGGTGAGTCTTTTTATTACCTTTCTGTTTCTTCTTATACTTTTCCCATTTTTGTTTTGCTCTGATGGTTTGTTACTTGATACAGTAAGATTCACAAATGTTGTATTTTCATTGTGGCTTATATTCCTTACTATTGTTAAATGGCCCCCAATGTCTGACATAATGCTTTTGGTCCTATTTTCTGTCCCCATTTGCATGTTATGTTCTGCTCATCATTTTACTTTCAATATTTTTGAGTAATTTTTAGACAGATTTATTTTGTACATCACACATTTGAGACATGTTTTAAATACAAACTAAGGGCATCTTTCTTTCAGTAGGTGAGCTTATTTCATTTATGTTTATTGACAAAATAAATGTGTTTTGGTCTTAAATTCATTACCATGGTTTATCTTTTGATATAGGGTCTGTTTTCTTTGGTCTGTGTTTCATGCTTTCACTGTGATAACTCGAAAAGTTTATGTGTGTTTTTAGATCTTGTTTACATTTACAATCTTAAGTGATATACTCAAGCCTCTATTTGATTTATCAAGTTCAGGCAGATGTCCTCTCCACTATGAAGTTGAGGAAATTAGTATTTACATTTTCTGTTTTTGTTTTTCCCACCTTCAATTTTTTGTTGTTGTTGTTAGTTTGAGAATTCTAATTCCACACTTGCTTAGCCTCAGTTATTCCATTAAAAGTGATGCAGGGTTGTGATGAATTTGTCTTATGTCAGTTTTACTCAGCTGGAACTGCAGTTCCATCTCCAAGGGATTCTGTTTCTCTGAACTCTGACAGTGCTAGAGTTCACTACCCATCCTTTCATAACCCTTCTTCTCCATTCCTGGATACTTTTGATTTATCTCTTAGTCAATTCTTCATGTTCTCCCTTGATTTGATGCATATTTCATTCTATTTCAGCTGAGTTGACATTCTTCATAGTTTGTGAGTTCATGTTGTGGACAAAACAAAGTTTTCTTCTGTTTTTAAATTTTAAAAAATTAATTTATGTTGTTTTTAGTTGGTTTTAAGGAAGAAACTGGAATGTAAATTATTTTACTCCTCTACTTTTGAGGGGGTCTTATAAACTGAAGTTATAAACCAAAAGATAACGTATTGTCATTTGTGATATATTTTCCAAAAACCACTTACCATAGAAAATCGAAACTAAAAGCACAGATGAATATTAAAACAAAATTAAGTCTGTTACCTGCACAAAATATCCTTAGCTGCTGGACTGGTGATATAAGTTGCAAATGAGTGGTGAACAGATCAACAAATGCTCCAGGATAAATAATGAAGAGAAAAATCCCAAAGCCATTAAATCGGACTTGTTCCCTAAGAAATCACATAAGAAAAAGGAGTTTACTAATATTATTATATTTATCAAATTAATAGTATACATAATCTTAAAACTTTTCCCTGTAATTTGAATTCTTGCTTAAAAAACAAAAAGTCCCTCTGAACAGCCAAAAAATTATATCTATACTATATATAATCTTAATTTTATAATAATGTACAGATTTGGTTATCTGTGAAATTGAATTTTGTAACATAGGGCATACTGAAATAGACATCACTTCAAAATTTTTAGAAACCAATGTGTTGAGCAAATAATTGAAGTTAGTCACATATATACAGAAATGGCTTTTATGAGAAACTAAATGAAAAACATTTTTATGGTTTACTCTGAACTATTATCAGAGAAGGACACAGGAGACTATATAATTCAAGTAAATTACCTAATAACTTGTATTTGTCTTAGCAATTACAAATAATGGTAGAGATCTATCTAGGTGTATTCCTATCGAGCTAACGTTAAGTAAGTATGTTTAAACATGCATAATGCTCAGATTGTCCTTAAGAGAACCAGTTTTTTCAGCAGGTTTTGCTCTCCATATTAAAAAAAAAAAAGAACCATTTTTTTATCACTTCATTTTCCAAAAATTAATATTTAAGTCTCATAAAACCAACCAGGCCCCCTAGAAAAAAGTATCACCTAAATATATTGTGCTGTTGCTTAATACTAAATATATAAGACAGCTGTACAGTTCATTTTTTTTCTTGGCAGTTGGGATTTAAAAAAAAATTACCCAAGTTATTTTTACAAACATACTGTAAATTGTTAAGCTGTTATTAACGATGTGTCTGTAGGTAAAATCCTAAAGGCTGCAAAGCTAAAAACATGGAAGCAGAGGTGAAGGAGATTTAAAAAGAAAAAGAAACCCAGCAGCCACCACTTTAAGCCACTATTGTGCACACCTGTGTAATAGTATATGCTCTGTCAAGATGAGGATTTATTGCCAATAAATAGACTCTTGTTCATAAACAACTGGAAAGTAATAAGAAGTGATTACACCTTCTCTTCCAAAACAGAGGTTTTTAGCCTTTTCTCTGGTCCACACACCAAAAGGATAAAACACATTCCTATTAGCATGCTTGCTAATTATGGTAGTAATTAGCAATGGAGGTAGCAGGGGAGTTGTGACGTGGCCCTCTCCCCATCATGATTTTGTATGCGTTATAGGATTCTAAATGCTTAGGTATAGTTACCGTGATACATTTGGGAAGCCAAGACCAAGAACAGAGCGTGATACTCAAAGCTAGTCCCAGGTCTCATCTTATCTTCCACTTGGGTTTCCAGATAGACTATGATATTTGTTAAACTCAGTGCTTTCAGTTTTTTTGCTCTAGCCAGCAGAGGACATAAGCAGAAGCAGGAAATTATTTCAGCTGCTAAGTCAAATAAAGTTCTAAGGTGAGTGGGTTTTGAGTACAGTGGTTATCATTCTGACTCAATGAGGAACAGAAAGACTGGCTTTCAGGATTTGGTAAAAAAAATCTTTGAGGCATCATGAGGATAACCACGCTGGCAAAGGCAAAGGATAGAAAGACCCTGATTACAGATATGCCCGTGGCTAACAGAGCATATTCATCAACATATTAATCTTCTCTATAAAAAAAGAAGCTTCTTCAAAGTAACAAATGATGGCTATGCACTAGGAAATAGCCACAGAAAGAAAAATAGTGAAGTATCAAATGTAGCAGATTTTAGTAATAAATCCTCCTAAATGAAAAGCTTTTTTTTGCATGTAGTATGAAGAAAAAGGTAAATATCATTACCTAATAGCTGCTATCCCATGTCCAATTTCATGTACAACACCACTAATGAGAACTGCCGCGAAGAAATAGGTCAGTTGATTGACGGGTAAATTTATACCAGGAACCTGTTCATAGACACAATATGGCAGCAATTATCAGTGGGGGTGCAGGGGAGTCCCACTTGGACACTAAGATACATGATGTTCATTCTGTATTAAACCTTCAAGCTGAACGTTCTGCAAACTAAAAGTAATATGACAATGGTTCACTTCTCCATTTCTATCATAATAAAAAGCAAAAACATTATTTCATTTTTCGAACTAGCCAGTTTCTCTGGAACAAGCACAAAACCAATCTAAAGAGAATGGGAAACACCAGGTTAAACAGTTCAAACTTTAGCTTCCTGGAGTCTTCACCATGGGAAAGAATGAGGGAGC
This sequence comes from Mandrillus leucophaeus, assembly GCF_000951045.1. NCBI lineage: Eukaryota > Metazoa > Chordata > Mammalia > Primates > Cercopithecidae > Mandrillus > Mandrillus leucophaeus. The sequence goes on from NW_012103377.1 coordinate 3,337,385, forward strand.
CCAGCAAAGTGCCAAGGAATGCAGGGTGACAGTGAAGCAGGCAGCAGCTGACCCACCCTCAAAGGCTGGATGCCTGATTTGGGAATGGTTGTTAAAATTCCTAGACCTTCCTCTGAAATGTTATCGCAAGGTTCCAAGTACTTGTGTTGATTAATATAGGAACCCCATATTATTAATCAGCGAGTTTCATTTTAATATCCTCAAGTTATAGGTGAGTTGGTAATGAAAGCTGTTCTAATAGGGATCCTGATCAGTGTGGGAGCACCATACCCTTCTATTCCATCAGTTGGTCTACTATGTTGGTCAGAAAAATAGTGTGAAAGATACACAAATACATTAAAATTGAAATTTAATGTCGAAATTAAGGCATTTGGAACATATAGACATGTTACAAACATTTGAAGCAGGAGTTGTCTTACAATCATGTGCTCCTAAAATGTGCAGTTATGTATTATTGCATACATAAGGGAAGATAAGAGCTGCACAGCAATTTTTTTTAGATAGCAAAGATATATTCTCATAAGTAATCACTCCCAAGTTATGTCATCTGTTAAAGAGAGACAATAAATTAGGCTAAGTGGGACACACCAGGCTCAGGAATACCATTTACATACTGAGAATCTATTTCTTACAGTCCAGGAGTTGGAACCTAAAAGGTATCATTCTGGAGGAAATTTCTGCTTTCTTTTATAATTATTATATTATAAAAAATATGTTTAAAGCAGGAAAACTGTAAAATTCAAAGCTAAACAGAAGCCTAAAATTCTGCTCCCCAAACATACATACACATACAAAACCATTCTGAATCATTCTGATGTGTGTCCTTCTAGTCTTTTCCTGTACACATATATTTAAAAACTATACTTTTATTATAAATCTGGTTTTGAAATTTGCCCCTTCATTTAACAGTATCACAGACATCTTCCCATGAGTCTTTTCTATTTCAATATGATTTTTAATAGCTACACTGTGTTCTATGGAATAAACTGTTGGGCATTTAATTGTTTTAAAAGTTTCTGCTCTTATAAATAATGTGATGAAGATATTCGGATACACACACCTAAATATTTTGGAGGAAGAAATTCTTAGATGAGCATACTTGCTAAGGGATTGGGCTCTTGAGACATATTATGGGTTTGAGGTCCTGTCTCTATCTGTTAACTAGCTAAATGACCTCAGGAAAGTTGGCATTATTCCTCCAACATTTCTATTTTCTCATCATTAAAATGGAAATAACCACATTTGCACAAAAGGGTAATTTTGAGGATTAGATGAGCTAATCTTTGTCCAATGTTTAATGTTATGCCTCACAGAGAGGGTAGTAAATGCTATTATTACACAAAATTTAAAAGATTTTGATACATATCATCAAATTGTACTCTAAAAGCAGACCCTTCCATAACGTTGGGCAAGCTCATTTTATTCAAATCTGCAATGTGATTTACATTTCTTTGACCATTTGTAAAGCTGAACTTTCTCTGTACTTTTGACTTTTTTTTGGTCTTTCTGTGAGCTGCCTACTGATGACCTGACTTGTTTTCTCCTAAAGTATTCATCTTTTTCTTACTGATCTGTAAGATCACTTCAAATATCAGCATTGGTCCTTTGTAATACATGACATAAATGTATTCCACAGTTTGTTTGCCTTTTAATTTTACTTTGTTTTTAGTTTTCGATATGTAAAATTTAGGTAATCTATTAGTATTCATGGTTCACACCAAGAGTGAACCCTAATGTAAACTATGGGTGGTGATGACATATTCACATCTGTTCATCATTGTAAGGGGGAAACCTCTGTACCTTCTTAATTTTGCTGTGAATCTAAAACTGCTCTAATAAAGTATTTAAAAAATAAAAAATAAAGGTGTTACTGTTATATAAAAAATATTCATGGTTTCTACTATTCGCTCTATGTCTTCCTCATTCTGTGTTCATAAAAATGATAACCTGGCTTTTTTCTTTCAAGGTCTTTTATGGTTTCAAGTTTTAATTTTAATTCAACCGGAATTTATTTTTGTGGACACAGAGAAATCTCATCTAAAAAGCCTCCTTTAGTAACTGAAGATTCAAACAATGCTGCTTGAATCATTTTCTAAATTCCATTAATTCCAAGTGCCCTTTCTCCAGTTATGAAACTAGTTATAATCATTTTTGTTGTTGTTGTTTTATTTTATTTATTTATATATATTTTTTGAGACGGAGTCTCGCTCTGTAGCCCAGGCTGGAGTGCAGTGACGCGATCTCAGCTCACTGCAAGCTCCGCCTCCCGGGTTCACGCCATTCTCCTGCTTCAGCCTCCCGAGTAGCTGGGACTACAGGCGCCCGCCACCAC
>NW_012103377.1:3339766-3344290 GCF_000951045.1 Mandrillus leucophaeus
CTCTCCCTCTGCCCGCCCGGTCAGTGAGGGGCTGGACGTCGCCGCGCGCAGCGCTCCCCTTTCCTGCCTTCGGAGGGAGAAAGCCGGGGCAGCAGTGAGGCAGCCCGCCCGGGGCCACAGAGCTGGGATCACGGCGAAACACTCTGAAAGATTCTTTCAAATTATAGGGTTCAGCCTTTTTTCCCATCAGAACTTTAATTCTGTTTAGATATTTCTTTTTTTCTGGTTTGTTTTGTTTGTTTGTTTTCAGACGGAGTCTCGCTCTGTCGCCCTGGCTGGAGTGCAGTGGCGCCATCTCAGCTCACTGCAAGCTCCGCCTCCCGGGTTCACGCCATTCTCCTGCTTCAGCCTCCCGAGTAGCTGGGACTACAGGCGCCCGCCACCACGCCCAGCTAATTTTTTTTTGTATTTTTAGTAGAGGCGGGGTTTTACTGTGTTAGCCAGGATGGTCTCGATCTCCTGACCTTGTGATCCGCCCACCTTGGCCTCCCAAAGTGCTGGGATTTCGCTCTTGTTGCCCAGGATGGAGTGCAATGGTGCGATCTTGGCTCACTGCAACCTCCACCTCCCAGGTTCAAGCAGTTCTCCTGCCTCAGCCTCCCAAATAGCTGGGACTACAGGCACACGCCACTACACCCGGCTAATTTTGTATTTTTAGTAGAGATGGAGTTTCACCACGTTTCCCAGGCTGGTCTCGAAATCCTGACCTCAGGTGATCCACCCACCTCCGCCTCCCAAAGTGTTGGGACTACAGGTGTGAGCCACCGCGCCCGGCCGAAACTAGTTATAATCATTTTTAATGTGTGCATAATATCTAATTGAATGACAATCCAATAATTTAACCATTCCTCAGATATTTTGGTTGCTTTTAATTCTTCATAATAATAAATAATGTTAGGCTAAAGAGCTTAATGAATACTATTTTTTCTGTATTTGAAAGTGTTTCCTTAAGCTAGAGTCCCAGATATGGAGGTAAAGAGTCAAAGGAAATGGATATGTTTTTAATGTTCATTATCTGAAATTCTCTTTACTTGGACCCTATTGAGCAACTTTTTTCAAGAACTTCTATGTCCCTTTTTATATTCCTGCTCCATTCCCAAGTTGTCAGACATCTTTCCAGTGTTACACTTTTCTCTGACCCTCTCTAAATTTACATACTTAAGATTGTCATACATACCCTCTATATCACAAAATATCCTGGTTACTTTACCTTCATTTCAAATAAATCAGTAAGCTTGGTCCAATAGGATATTTCTTCCTTCTCTTTATTATTTTCTGCATGTACTAGTGAGTGAGATAAAGTAAGAATTTGAATGTGTGATAATACCAACAGATGGTAGGTCTTATTTGTTGGCAACAGTACACGATTGCCCATCTGTCTCTGCCATGATTCACACAGGGTATTAGATGTACCGGAATACTGAATACAGAATACTTTCAACAACACAGAGTGCCATGGTTTGGAGAATTAATACTGAACAAGGCTGTCGGGAATTATAGGGTAAACAGAAGGTATATTACCTAAGCGACAAGAGCTCATGTCAAAGTCAGGATTCATAACATTCTTAAACTTATACATGAATATGCATGGTGGGCTCCAGAGGGCAGCTGACTTCTTAATGGTTCCAAAGCACAGCTCTCCTAATAGAGCTGATATTTTTGTGAGCACTATGAATAAACTGAGTGGCAAAGAGAAGAAATAATTTCTTCCCTAAACAACATTTTGCCATTCTAATTCTAGCAGGCAGATAAGCCAATGATCATATTTTCTCCAACTGGCTTATTTCTCTCTTATCCTCTTTCTTGGTGAACAATAACCAATCATGTAACCTGAGTCATCCTAAACTTTTCCTTCTCCCTCCAGTCTCACATTTAATTCATCACCAAGGTCTGAGAATTCCACTCCAAAAGGTCACTTCAATCTATCCCCTTCATTCTCCTTGCCACTAATTTTAGATCTTTATCACTTCTAAAATAAATTACTGCTCTTAAATGATCTCCACATCTTCAGTCTAATCACTTTGGTCCATTTTGTATAGACTTGCTACCTACAGGTAAAATATAAACTTCATAACCTAGACCCTATCTGTATCTCCCACCTTATTTCCTGCACTATCCTGTTCTCTTGCCTCCAGTCCCACCTATCCTCCCACCATATACCTAGAGGTATAAAACTGTAAGTAAAATTATTTATAGTTCCTTGAAGAATTATCTACCTCTCTTAAAAGTAGAGCATAGGCCGGGTGCAGTGGCTCATGCCTGTAATCCCAGCCCTTTGGAAGGTCAAGGCAGGTGGATCACCTGAGGTCGGGAGTTCAAGACCAGCCTGATCAACATGGAGAAACCCCGTCTCTGTTAAAAATACAACATTAGCCGGGCGTGGTGGCGCATGTCTGTAATCCCAGCTACTCAGGAGGCTGAGGCAGGAGAATCGCTCGAACCTGGGAGGCGGAGGTTGTGGTGAGCTGAGATCGTGCCACATTGCACTCCAGCCTGGGCAACAAGAGCAAAACTCCGTTTCAAATAATAATAATAATAATAATAATAATAATAATAATAATAATAGAGCATAATGTCCATAGGCTCTAAGATCAGTGATGATGGATCTACTAGTTATGAGTTGTGACCACAGGCAAGTGACTTAACATGTCTGTGCCTCGATTTTCTTATCTGTAAGGCAGGGAATGTTTGCTGAAGAAATAAATAATTTATTCTGAGGCCTCACCTGGTAAATCTTTTTAATGTCTAAGAAAGATCTATGGCCATAGGAGAGATTATTGTTTTCTACAAATGACTTCTAAATCTTCCCAGTGACCCAGCCTAGTAGAGGCCACAAAGAGACAAGAAAAAAAAAAAAAATCAATCTGTTACTAATCCTTAGTCTACTCCATTAATAAGAACACGATTAAAAACAACATCCATGACTCATGGAAATGGGAACTATAAATGTAAAAATGTGAAATAAAAGTGACCCAATGTAAAGCCCCCTTCCAAACTTTGGAGACATAAAATGATAAGGTATAGGTCTACACATGAGTTTTAAAGGAGTACAACTCAGCACATTATTCTTCATATTAAGAAATCACAGTGACGACTCAGAAAGGTCTTATATCTTTAATTAAACGGATATTATTGGTTAGGCTCTGAAGGCCATGAAAAGGAAAGGGAAACACTTTGCATAGAATTGGAATGCAATTTACTTATACATTATAGAGATCTTAAATCAGCATGCTTATTCTTTGAAAGTAACAATCATTTAACATCTTAAAAAGACATTCAGTCACATATCTGTGTAATTGCTGACAGTCTTTAACGATGGTTCATTTGTTCTCTATTACCATTAATACTAAGCTACTACCAAATATTTCAACAATTCCTTGCTGTATTCTTATTAATTTTTTTGTGTAAGCAGGTAATTTGAAAATTATTAGACTTTTAATTTATTTCCATATTTATATTATGGATAGGAGTTACACTAGGTCAGAAGTGGTATCTTGCATCTCTATTTCGATAGTTATTTAAAGCAAAAAGACGATACTTACCACAACTTGTAACACCTGTTCATTGTGAAGCGAGGAGGAGGAAGAGGAAGATGATGAAGAAGAGGAAGAGGAAGAAGAGGAGGAAGAGGAAGAGGAGGAAGAATAAGAAGAGGGAGAGTCAGCCATCATTTGTGCCAAAGTCTGCATCAGCGTTTTTCCAAGGAGAAAAAATGAGCTAAACATGGCAATTACACCAAACACCATTCCAAAATTGAACCTGTCAAAAGGAAAAAAATCATGTTAATTTACAATTTCTCTCAATTCATGGACTAGCAAACTCACTGACCAGCCACATTTCATAGCTTTAAAATAATGGCTAAAAAATTTCAATAACTCTGCCTCTTTTTCCTACATGAACTTCAAATATTTGACTGAAGCATGAGCTTAGTTTAAGCAGTTTTATAATTTATAATTCTCTGATAACTAAAGAATCTGAATATCATTCCCAATGAAAAAGTTTGTTTCCTCTCATGCACTTGCTCATTTACATAACGTTGTTTTGATCTTGTCCTTATATCGTTATGAAAGCCCTTTTGACATTATAGACATCCATCCTTTTTCATCTACCTCTTCTATTGTCTGCATTGTATTTCAGCTTTACTTTGTGATAAAATGAGCTTAAATATTAACATGGCACAATTTAATAATAGTTTCTTTTTTCTATTATTTTAATAATTAGAAGCTACCCTTCTATAGTGGAGATAATCTGCCATGTTTTCTAACTTTGATAAGTTGTGTTTTTCAAGGAACTTGTTTACTTCATTAAAACCGTCAAATTTATAGGCATAGAATTTTCTTAATAGTCTTGCTATGTTCCTTTTTTTTTTTTTTTTTTTTTTTGAAACGGTATCTTGCTTTGTCACCCAGGCTGGAGTGCAGTGGCGTGATCTCGGCTCACTGCAAGCTCCGTCTGCTGGGTTCATGCCATTCTCCTGCCCCAGCCTCCCGAGTAGCTGGGACTACAGACTCAAGCCACCACGCC
>NW_012103377.1:3344631-3395458 GCF_000951045.1 Mandrillus leucophaeus
CACCATGTAGCCTCCCAAGTAGCTGGGACTACAGACTCAAGCCACCACGCCTGGCTAAGTTTTATATTTTTTGTAGAGATGGGGTTTCACCATGTTACCCAGGCTGGTCTCGAACTCCTGGGCTGAAGCATGGAATACTGTGCCTGGCCTCAATTCTCATTTTTAATTACTTATGTTTCTTTTTTCTTCATCAGTCATGGTAGGGATTTATCAATTAATATTTTCTATTTATTTATTTATTTAAGACAGGGTCTTGCTCTGTCACACAGGCTGTAGTGCAGTGGTGTGATCTTGGCTCTCTGCCAACCTCTGCCTCCTGAGTTCAAGTAATTCTTGTGCCTTGGCCTCCCGAGTAGCTGGGACCACAGACGTATGCCACCATGCCCAGCAATTTTTGTATTTTTAGTAGAGACAGGGTTTCACCATGTTGGCCAGGCTGGTCTTGAACTCCTGGCCTCAAGCAATCCACCTGCCTTGGCCTTCCAGAGTGCTGGGATTACAGGTGTGAGCCACTGCACCTGGCCCAATTAATATTTTCAAAGAACCAACTTTTGGCTTTGCTGATTTTCTCTATTGTGTATTTTCTATTTCACTGATTTCTGTTCTTATCTTTATTATATCCTTTTTTCCACTTTGTATGCTTTGATCTGCTATTGCATTTTCTGCTAACTCTGATGATCTGATTGTTTACATTTAGCTCTAATCCATTTGGGGCTAAATTTTTAACAAAAAGAAATTTAGACCATGCCACCCCTGACCCTCACATTCGCTCATCTACAGAACCTGCCAGTATCTTCGGTGTCCCAGAGATCATTATAAAGCCCCTAATCATAAATTGCCATAAATGCCTCGATTTTTAATGTATGCAAGCCCCAATGATACGATCCCATAAGGTTATATAAAACCAGAAAGTTTTAATATTGTCAATATTTTAAAACTCAGAAAACTGCAAAGTGATGGAAATAGTTAATTTAACAAGCTGTCTGTAGTGATCACTTAATGATTAACTTAAACCAAACAAAAGAAGATGAAGAATACCATTGATAAAGCATCCTTGCTTTCCGCCGTCCCCAACTGTAAAAGGCACGATTGAAAATAGCAGTTTGCCATCTTATGTGGAAAGGGGAGATGCTCAATCCGTTGTTTTCCAGCCAGTCTTCATAAGAATGTTTAAAATAGACAGATGACTAAGAGAGAAAGAAAAGTTCTTAATCACTCAATTTTGAAGAACAATTTATAATGTGTAAGAAAATAACACAAAGTATTTTCTAGAGGAAATCAAGATGCTGACTGCCCAAATGTTTATAATCTTGAAGCTTTATGTTTATTCTTCAGAATATTAAAGGTCACAGACCTAACTGGTCTACTGAGATTAGGGTCTGGTAAACTATGGGCAGCAGGCCAAATCCAAACTACAGACTGTTTTCACACAACTTGTGAGCTAAGAATAGTTTTCATTTTTAAGGGATTATAAAAATACAATAAAAACCAAAAATATGCAACAGAGACCCTGTGTGGCCCAAAAAGCCTAAAATACTTACTACCAAGCCCTTTACAAAAAGTTTGCTGACCCCTGCTTAGAACAGTGTTGTCCAATAGAAATATAATGTGAGCCACAAATGTAAGCCACATATATAACTTTAAATTTTCTAACAGCCAAATTTTAAATATTAATTTTTATATACTTTTACCCCAAAATCCAAGATATTTCAACATGTAATCAACATATACTATTGTTGAGATACTTTACTTTTTTGGGGGTACTAATTCGTTGAATTTCAACATCAACTTTATACCTACAGCACATCTCAGTTTGGACTAGCTCTGATCAAAGGCTCAATAACCACATGTAGCTAATAGCTGCCATATTGGACAGCACTGGTCTAGAAGCCTTGTGTTATAATTAAAAAAAAAAAAAAAACCCAACCAATCCAAGAGAAGGAACAGTTGCAATCAGGGCTTGCTTTCTTCTTCTGAGCAACAACCCTAAGAAGTTAGGCCAACTTTGATCATGTAAAAAGTAAAAAACTTATCTAAAACCATCTTGGGCTTAGTAATGTCCCTTAAATTCTCTGGGGTTGTGGGAATAGCTGCTTATACACAGCCCCAACAAGAGTTTTACCTTTAGGGAAGTTTGAAGTCCTTGACTAATATAGGATTTTGGATGACATAAGGCTGTGTTATATACCTGACTCAGTTACAGTAAGTACAGTAAGTATTGTCATATTGATGCCCACCCATGTGAGAAACTTATCTGTCCAAGAAGGAAATCTTAGCCCTATCATAGTCTTAAAAAATGATCATAGTCTAAATATAGGTAGCTGTTTGCTTTGGATCTGTAATGTTATCTGCTCCCAGTCTTCCGGTAGTTAAATTTTAAGTCTGCTTGTTTTCCAAGACTTGGAAAAGGAGTGACACACTTCTCCAACAGATGTCTATGCAGAAATCCTAGAAAAACCGAGGATGGATCAGCAGACCAAGCTGGAAGCAGAGAAACTAAAGGTGCAGGCTCCTGAAAGTTGAGGTCTCTCCATTTCCCAGGCAGATATTCTGAGTGGGTGTTAGGTCTTTTGCTCAGAGGATGGTGCACTCTTAAGGAGCTAGGGGTTGTCACTGAAACCAGTGACATCTTGGTCACCTCACTCGTGACTAGGGGCTGTAAAAGTTCTTTTTATTTTAGATTTTTTTTTCCACATATGCAACATGAAGAAATCATGTGGCTTTGTGTGTGTGTCTTACTATGTTACTCAGGCTGGCCTGGAACTCCTGGCCTCAAGCTATCCTCCCGCCTCTTCTTCCCAAGTAGCTGAGACTACAGGCTGCACCACCATACCTGGCTCATGTGGCTTTTTCAAAAAACAAAATCACTGTGGCCCGTATTGCTTATGACATGTTAACCACTATGCCAAGTACTTTAAATCAGTGCTTTTTCTTTTTTTTTAAGACAGGGTCTTGCTCTGTCACCCAGGCCAAAGTGCAGTGGCACGATCTTGGTTCACTGTAACCCCTGACTCTCAGACTCAAGCAATCCTCCTACCTCAGCCTCCAGAGTAGCTGGGACTACAGGCATGCACCACCATGGTTGGCTAGCTTTTAAATTTTTGGTAGAGATAAAGTCTCACTATATTGCCCAGGCTGGTCTCGAACTCCTCGACTCAGGTAATCCTCCCACCTCAGCCTCCTTCAAAGTGCTGGGATTACAGGTGTGAGCCACTGTGACTGGCCACATCAGTGCTTTTCAAACACAAACAGGTACAGAGGAGCCACCTGGGATCTTGCTAAGATGCAGATTCTGATTCCCTAGGTCGGGGTGAGGCCTGGGATTCTGCATTTCTAACAAGCTCCCAAATGATGCAAGTGCTACTGGTCCTTGAACCTCAAGTTGAGGAGCGAGACTTTATGTGGATACACTAATGTAATTCTCTCTATAATCTTAGGAGATCCTTACTATTATCTCTATTTAAAGACGAGAAACCAAGGCACAGATAGCAATTTTCCCAAGGTCACATTGGCTAGAAGCCCAGCCCTGGATCTAAGGACTACACTATATAACCTCCTGCACTTTACGAGTTTAAATGATAGAAAGAAGGAAAAGTCTCATTTCATTTTATTGTTAAAGCTAAAACACGCAATACTATGGTTTTCTATTTTAAATGGTATTCATAACATGAAGGTTTTGCTATTCATAACTGGAATTTGTATTAAACATTTGAGAATTTATATGATCTTATTCCACATACACAATTACTCTCCCCCATCCCCTACCCCCCCAATACTCAATTTCAAAAGCTTGCCTGAAGCATGTGGTCAGACAACTCTTCCTGATTTTCTGCTACCCTTCTCAAATAACTGGAAAATGGACCGTGCACCCAGGTATCTGGTTAGTGTGAAGAAGTGGGGTGCAGGATGCAAGTCAGAATTCAAGTAGTCAGAAACTGGTTATGTAAATCCTTGCTATTTGAGTGTGCTACTCTGAAGTACACTCTGTGATCTGGCAGTATCAGCAGCACTTGGGAAGTGGTTAGAAATGCAGAATTTTAGGCCTTGCCGCAGACCTGCTGAATCGGAATCTGCATTTTGACCGCAACAGCAGACGATCATATGCATTTAAAAATTTGAGACTACTAATCTAAATCACGACTTGATTTAGATTCATTCCAATATCTGAGTCTCTAGAGCGTCTTGACCTTAAAAACAGTAAGGGAAAGCACTGTCTTTACTAAGCAGACGTTTTCTTTTCCTCCCTGCTGCACTGCAGCGGCTGGGTCTGGCAGGGCCCCGGCCCTCCCGATCCTACCACTGGCGCCTCCCAGGCAGGACCCGAAGGCTGAAGGGCCTGCACTGTCCCGCACTGCGACGGTGGCAGCCGCGCAGGCCGCCACACCCCTCCCGCGGCCGGCAATGCTTTATTTACTCCACCGGGCCGATCCACCACGCGGACTGTCGCACGTGGGCACCGTCCAGCCCGGGAGGCGCGCGGCAGGGGAAGAGAAAAGAAGGCCTTGCGCTCCGGCCATGGGCACCGCGGGCTTGGACCTTAGGCCCAAGGCCCTCACCTTCAGCACCAAGTCGGTCAGGTAGACGACAGTCCAGCCACCCACCACCACCACCACCAACGACACCGGAATCATGGCGGCGGCGGCGGCGGCGGCAGAGGAGGGAAGGCGAGCCCCGGCGTCCTCCTCCCTGCACCGCAAACAGCTGACCGCGCGCGCCTTACAGCCCCAGCATCCGCTCAGGAACCAAGCTACCGCCGGCTCCTTCCCTGCGGTGGCACAGTTTCCCACCGGACTCTTCCAGTGGGGACATACAGGAGGATTTGCTAGTACCGGAAATGGCGCGGGGGCTTATTTTTGTGGGCGCTCGGGCGCCGCCGTCCTGGCAGTAGTTCGAACTCGGCGTCTAGTCTTGTAGCGATTTCTTAGGCTTTGGCCCTCCCTGCTGTCTACTCTCCATTTTCGCCAGTTCTGATCAGGAGTTTGCTGTTTCTTTTAACCTATGAGGATTTGGGGTCGTCTAAAGTAATCGTCTCTCCCTACCCGACCCTGTCATACATATGCAGATTTAATTATGCAGATTATCCTTTTTACTGAATTGTAAATTTACATATAATGAAATCATACATACAGAGCTCAATTGTCCATTTCTGTGATTTTTGAGATATATATATATCCGTGTACCCTAATCAAAATAGAGAAAATTTCCCTCTGAGGAATTTCCTTCTTGCGTCCCTTCCTAGTCAATAGCCCCTCCCCCTGTTCTGATTATTTTTAACTTTATGTAAATAGAATGCAATAAGTAATCTTTGTGTCTGGCTTGTTTCGTTCAACATGCTTTTTGAAATTTATCCATGATGATTAAATTAGGCTCTTTTTTCAAACTTTTCCATTATAATATTTGAGATGGTACTATGGTTAAAAATCAGAACTCTGAACACCTACACATTTTAATGTTGATGTATACCTGATTATATATTGAACTAGAGCAGAGGTTCTCAACCTTACCTGCACTTTAGGATCACCAAGGTCTTTTAAAATTCCCGATGCCAGTTCTGTATCCTCGACCAATTAAATCAGATGCTCAGTGGGACCCAAGCATTTATACTTTTTAAACCCCTCAAGTCATTGCACTGTACAGCCAAGGTTGAGAACCACTGAACTAGATAATCTCTAAGAGGAAAGAAAACTATTTATTTATTTATTTATTTTTAACATTCTATTAATGTGCATCTTTAAAAGTTATTTGTTTCAGTTTTTCTGGAAAAGCATCATTAGCTATACTAATGCTAATACCAAAATATTGAGAACATAATACTATCTCAAGAACAAGTATCCCAAATAAAAATGTATCCTCAACACCCTTCCAAGTGAAAATATAGAATAATACCAGAAACCTATATTACAAATATTGCTACTAATTTGCCTCATTCTCTCTGCTTTTCCTAAAGTTTTACTCACTTAGGGACATGTTTCTCCAGCTTCAAGACAGCTTATGACTGTTTTACATATCTTTGCCTATTTGCGTGTATATGTGTTGTTATAAATGATTTTAGTTTTCTTTGGACATAGCTGGGTGTAAATTATAAAAGTTTGTATTCAACCACCCTGTTACTGCACAGTTTTCCAAATACAAGTATCCCAAAAGACTTAGTGCTGTTTTAAGCTTTAATAATTTCTGAAGTATTAATGCTACAAACTTGCAAAAAGTCACTTGAAGGTTTATTTAAATTTCTTAAATGCTTATTTTATTTTGTGAATTTTGAACATTTTTAAATTTTTCAGTCCCTTTAGCAGGAGATGGCAAACATTGACTGCAACAAAAAAGTAAAACACATTTACTGTTCAAAAATTCACAAACCAAATAGGCAGTTAAATAATTTTATAGTTAATACAGTTAAATAATTTTACTTTCAAATGATGTATAAATTCATAGAATTTATACTACTGAAGTTATTAAAAGCTTAATACTATACTGAGACTTTTTTTTTTCTTTTTTGAGACGTAGTCTCGCTCTTGTCATCCAGGCTGGAGTGCAGTGGTACGATCTTGGCTCACTGCAACCTCCGTCTCCCGGGCTCAAGCAATTCTCCTGCCTCAGCCTCCTGAGTAGCTGGGATTACGGGCGCCCACCAGTACTCCCAGCTAATTTTTGTATTTTTAGTAGAGACGAGGTTTCACCATGTTGGCCAGGCTGGTCTCAACCTCTTGACCTCAGGTGATCTGCCGGCCTCTGCCTCCCAAAGTGCTGGGATTACAGGTGTGAGCCATCATGCCTGGCCATATACTGAGACTATTGATACACTATTGTGTTTGATCTGACCTTTGTCTGTTCTTATACAATGACTCTATAGTTTTTAACAATATTCTTCCCTGAGAGCAGAATATTAACTTAAGAACTGAAATGTCTTCTCTTTTGTTAGCCTGCAGCCTTGTCTGGACCACTTACTGGGACAAGTACCAGCTACCATGTGGCTATCTGATAGCCCAAAGTACATAGGAAATGAATTGGTTGTGCTTTTCTGTTTCCAGCCTAAAAATTTAGTTATTCAACTGACTTGGTGTTTTCATCAGGGACTCAGCAGTCAAAACAAAGCACTGAATTGAATCCTGCTGGTTGCTGAAATTTAGCAGTAGTGGAAGCCAGCTGGTGGCAGCAGACGAGACAAGATAGAGGATGCAAGGGGCAGCAAAAAATGCCTGAATTCTAGAAGATCAAGGTATTCTTCCGTAGAATAAATTTGTGATTTAATTTACAAATTGTTTCAGGTTTCTGTGACCTATGTATTTTAAATAAAGGACACATAACCAAGATTGAATTTATATCATTTGTATATATATTATTTTTAGAGGGGCATGGAATATATATATTGACTGAATGCAAAGCAGCTGCATGTTAAAAGTCAATATTTGGCTGAAGCAGAATATCACCATTATAAACTTCAGTGATAAAAAATACATGAAATATAACATTTAAAAATTAAATGTTTATATTAGTTTTCTTGAAAATATTACTATTCAGTCAGTCATTACACAATGTATACATATTTCAAAATAACATGTTGTACATGATAAATATATACAATTTTTATTTTTCAATTATCAAGTATTGCTATTTAAATTTTTAAAGTTTGACATGGCATTCAGAATTATGTATTTCTCATCAATGTGAGCAGATAGTTTGCTTCTGGGATCATTATAGTCTACATTTATGACATTAACTTGCAGCAGTCAGGATAACCTAGCTTATGCTTTGGAAACCAACCCTAAAATCCAAAGGCTTAAAACAACAAAGATTTATTTTTTGTGTGTGCTAGTTGGCAGGATATGCAGGTAGGAGGGTGGCAGGCTGATGGAAACTCCACCATTTTATCATGTCCACATCACAAGATGACGCTTAGGGTTCACCAAGGCAGGGAAAGAAGTGAACTAGGGAGTCTACCACTGGCAGTGAAATGCTATAGCTCAGATATTCACATGTTACTTCTATTCATGTTTCATTATCAAAACTAGTCAAATAGCTGTGCCTAACTAAAAAGGGCAGGGAAAGTGTAATCCCCTGTATACCTGGAAGTAGAGAAGAACATGCCTGGAAGTAAACAGTTGTGAACCTAAAAGTATCTGAGACAGGTCTCAATTAACTTAGAAAGTTTGTTTTGTCAAGGTTAAGGACACACCTGTGACACAGCCTCAGGAGGTCCTGACGACGCCTGCCTAGGCGTCATAGGTAGGTAAGAGACCAAAGGTTGCATTCTCTGGGGTCTTTGATCAGCCTTTTGCTGAATACACGATTTACACGTTGCAGGGGGTAGAGAAATAGTCACTTATGCCTTAGTCTGATTCAGTGACTTTTGCATTTTTACATAAACAAAGGAAGCAATCCAGCCAGGTGGGGTGGCTCACGGCTGTAATCCTAGCAGTTTGGGAGGCCGAGGCAGGTGGATCACCTGAAGTCATGAGTTTGAGACCAGGCTGGCCAACATGGCAAAACCCCATCTCTACTAAAAATACAAAAACTAGCCGGGCATGGTGGCAGGCGCCTATAATCCCAGCTACTCAGGAGGCTGAGGCAGGAGAATCACTTGAACCCAGCGTAGGGGTGGGATGGGAGGCGGAGGCTGCAGTGAGCCGAGATCATGCCACTTGACTCCAGCCTGGGCAAAAGAGCAAAACTCCATCTTAAAACAAAACACAAAAAAACAAAGGAAGCAATCAGATAAACATTTGTCTTAGGTGAGTAGCAGAATGACTTTGAGTTCTGTCTTTTTTGTCCTGTACCTGTGAAGATAAGCTATCAATTTACATTACCAGGGTAAAATTCAACAGAACTGTTTCAGAGAAATTCCTTGTTGGCCTGTTGTGAGGGACGTATGTAGCTTTTTAAAAAACATCTATGTAGCTATCTTATTTAGGACTAAAATGGGAGGCAGGTTTGCCTGATGCATTTCCCAGCTTGACTTTTCCCTTTGGCTTAGTGATTTTGGGGTCCCAAGATTTATTTTCTCTCTCTCTCTCTCTCTCTCTTTTTCTTTCTTGAGACAGGGTCTTGTTTTTTTTTACCCAGGCTGGAGTGCAGTGGCGCTATCACAACTCACTTCAGCCTTAACCTTCTGGGCAAGTGATCCTCCCAACTCAGCTTCTGAAGTAGCTGGGACCACAGGTGCGTCCCACCATGTCTGGCTATTTTTTTTTGAGACAGAGTCTCACTCTGTCGCCCAGGCTGGAGTGCAGTGGCCGGATCTCAGCTCACTGCAAACTCCGCCCCCGGGTTTACGCCATTCTCCTGCCTCAGCCTCCCGAGTAGCTGGGATTACAGGCGCCCGCCACCTCCCCTGGCTAGTTTTTTGTATTTTTTAGTAGAGACAGGGTTTCACCGGGTTAGCCGGGATGGTCTCGATCTCCTGACCTCATGATCCGCCCGTCTCGGCCTCCAAAAGTGCTGGGATTACAGGCTTGAGCCACCGCGCCCAGCCAACTAATTTTTTAAAAATGTTTTTGTCGAGATCAGGGCCTCGTTTGTTGCCCAGGATGGTCTCAAACTCCTGGACTCAAGCAATCCTCCCACCTTGGCCTCCCAAAGTACTGGGATTTACAGGTGTGAGCCACTGTGCTTAACCTTAATGCCAGTGTTATGTACCACATAAATGTTCACTTTCACCTAAAGAGGGTAGAGTAGCAGATGTTTGGTTAGCTCTGCCATTATGGGATACTGCTAGTGTTGATGTTGCCACAAAATTATTAAGCTTTCCTTTCTGTTTAATAGGAACTGAGTAGGGTAAAAATTCATCTCCATTAAAATCTTAGTCTTGTGATTGCCAGTGATGGTGCAGTTTGATTGGAGTAGTTCTACAAATGGAAGCTTTGAGTGCCAAATGGAGAATCTATTTTCTGAATCTTTTCAGAAAGTATTGTTCTCACTTTCTGTATTTTTGTTTTTGTCTGCACATGGTGCTTTTACACAGTCACTTGAAAAAATGTGTCCTTAAACCTGGAGTCTACCAATATAGCAATGGAGCAATATAATTGGCTTTCAAGAAACCAGTCTTCTCAGGCTTTCCATCTGCATTTCAGTTTTATATCATACACACCAGTATAAGCATCTTCCTGGAGTAGATAAGGGAATTTTTTCAGCAGCTATCATATGAGAAATATTTGCACTCTGAAAGCATTGGCTTGGTTATTTACTTTCTCTTCAGGTTCCAGTAAGCAAACTACTTTCTCTGCAAGCATTTTTAATAAGTTAAAATAAATTTTCATCTAAAAAGTATATTGTTTTTATTTCATTCAACATGGCTTTTTAACATGTTATAGCTGCTATTCCATCTTCTTTAAATATCTTGTTAAATATATGACACGGCCATTCCAAAATCTCTGGACATCATATATTTTGTCTTGACTGAGGTATGATGAAGTGGCCTACTAACTTTCTGCTTATAGACAGTTATAATTGCTTTCTGATTGCAGTACTGAAGGGTATGTGAACAAAACATTGTATGCTTGTGGTTCCTAAATCAGCCTAAGATATTTACTATCTGGCCCTTCACTATGTTGGTTATATTGTTGATAACAACTGAATGACACTCTTCTTTGCTGATTTTTATCCTATAAATAGTTCTTCAATCAGAATGTATTATATTAATAGCTGTATGAGACCTCAATGATCTCCCAACAATCAAGTAGAAGTAGAGTTGAATTCATCATTAATCTACCATGCTATTAAACTTAAATATGACTTGTAGTTGTTTCAGCATATCCAAATGTCTCGATGTCCAAGATAGAGTAGTCCATTTAATATTATCATAGCCATTTTGTACACAACAGAATACAATTCAAGAAAACGTTTTTTGATAATAAATTTTCTAGAAGGACCTCAAGTAGGATTCATAGCTTCAGCAAATCTCAAAAATCTTTCATCTTCACCTACTGAAAATAGTTCACAGTCTAGACTAGGGACTGTCAAACTACTGCCTAAAGGCCAAATCTGTCCTTTTTAAAATTTTTTATTTTTGAGATAGGGTCTTGCTCTGTTGCCCAGGTTGGAGTACAGTGGCACGGCAACGGCCCACTGCAGCCTTAAACTCCTGGGCTCAAGCAGCCCTCCCACTTCAACCTCCCTAGTAGCTGGGACCACAGATGCATGCCACTGATATGGGAGGGGGGCAGAGACGTGCTGGGTAGAGAAGGGCGTGGTCCCTGGCTAGGGTTCCAACCCTGGGCCTGTGCCCACCGACCTAGGTGAGGACAGGCATTTCTGTTTTTGTGCCCAAATGTTGTCTTTCCCTAGACCACCCTGGCCCGCCACACCCCATCCTGTGCCTATAAAAACCCCCGAGACCCTAGCGGGCAGGCACACAAGCGGCTGGATGTCAAGAGGAACACATCTGTTGAAGAGCACACCAACAGGCACTGGCAGACGCCGGCAGGCCATTGACCAGCGGAAGGACGTGCAGTTTGGCCAGGGTGATCGGAGGAGAGTCGGGTCTGCTGAGCAGCCCGACTCCAGGGGAAAACCACCTTACCATTCCCCTTCCGGCTCCTCATCCATCTGCTGAGAGCTACTTCCACCATTCAATAAAACCTTGCATGCATTCTCCAAGCCCACGTGTGATCTGATTTTTCCCGTATACTCAGGCAAGAACCCCAGGATACAGAAAGCCCTTTGTCCTTGCGATAAGGCAGAGGGTCTAATTGAGCTGATAAACGCAAGCCGCCTACAGACAACACAACTAAAAGAGGACACGGTAACACACACCCACTGGGGCTTCAGAAGCTGTAAACATTCACCACTAGACGCTGCCGTGGGGTTGGAGCCCCACAACCTGCCCGACTGTAAGCTCCCCTAGAGGTTTGAGCAGTGGGGCACTGAAGAAGTGAGCCCTGCGAGGGGAACAAGGGAACTTTTCCCGCTTCACCACTATGCCTGGCTAATTAAATAATATATATTTTTGTAGAGATGGGGTCTCATTATGTTGCCCAGGCTAGTCTCACAGTGATTCTCCCGCCTCAGCCTCTCAAAGTGTTGAGATTGCAGGCATGAGCCACAGCTCCTGGCTGAGCCTGTTTTGTAAGTAAAATTTTATTGGAACACAGCTGTGCTAATTTGTTGCATATTATCTACGGCACCTTTATATTACAACAGAGTTGGGTAGTTGTGATAAAGACCTTATGACCTGCAAAGCCTAGGATATTTAGTCTCTGGCCCTTAACAAAAAATTTGCCAACTCCTGGTCTATAGTAATAAGATCAATAAGCTTTTTCTTTAACTTTTAGCTTCCCTAGACATAACTATAAGGAATTCTCAAAGCCTTTTTCTAAAATTTATTATTTTTAAGTTTGATAAGTGAGAATAAAGTGTGTTTTGATACCTCATTTTGCTCTAACACTTTATTTGACTCTTTGTATTTTACATTTATCATATCTAAATTGAAAATGGTTTATCAAGGATGTTTTTATTTATTTATTTATTTATTTGAAATGGGGTCTCGCTCTGTCACCCAGACTGGAGTGCAGTGGCGTGATCTTGGCTCACTGCAACCTCTGCCTTCTGGGTTCAAGCAACTCTCGTGCCTCAGCCTCCAGAGTGGCTGGGATTACAGGCATGCGCCACCAAGCCTGGCTAACTTTTATATTTTTGCAGACATGGGGTTCCACCATGTTGGCCAGGCTGGTTTGGAATTCCTGACCTCAAGTGATCCGCCTGCCTCAGCCTTCCAAAGTTCTGGGATTACAGGCATGAGCCACTGCGCCTGGCCTCCAGGATTTTGAGATTCTTTGAGCAGGATTTTTGAGTTTTCTCTACTTGTGAAATTTTAAGGTGGCAAAGCTAAAATTCTGCTTTAAGTTTACCCTTGCAAGATGTGAAGAATTTCCTAATAATATTTTTTCTTGTTAGACTTATGGCCTAAGTGGAATTAAGAAACACAAAATTAAATATAGTTGTTTATTTTAGGGTTTTTTGCTGCAGCATAACATAGCAAAAGCTGAGCAATGCAGGTTGTTAATAATTGGTTTTCTATGTCAATAGTATTAAAAATCATAATTATTGCAGCATTTTACTCTTCAGTACTGAGTATACTGAACCAATGAATAACATTTTTTAATTCAAGTGATGGATATAAACATAGAAAGCTCATAAAGAAAAATTTCACTCCAAGTTATTTTTAGAATGCTTATGTATATTCAAAAGTAAATATTAAAGTATTTTCAATTCATCCAAGTGGCATACCTTATTCATATTACAGACATTGTTTCACTAATTAAATATGATAGTACCTACTCAATCATATGATAACTGGTTGTGCAACTTTTCAGGGATGCCAGAAATGATGTTGAAGTAGGCATCTGGCTAATTGGATTTCTAAAGGCAAGGCTGAGGGGGAAACTAAACCCCAGATCCCAAGGCCAGGTCTTTTAGACCATGCTGAGTGAAATAATAGAGATTCACTAAACTTTGGTGATCTCTATTATTTAACTCAGCATGGTCTAAAATTGGTCAATACCCTTAGCATTCTCTTGAATAGTATCAGGACCTTTGAAAGCTTTAATGATCATTACCCCACTCCCGACTTGCATGTCATTTTTTTCCTGGTATTTTGGTTCTCTGTTGATGTTATTTAAGCACATAAAAAGATATTTTTGTTGTTTATTAGAGGCAGTATTTCTTTAGATAACGGGATGCTTACTTTTTTATTTTTTATTTTATTTTATTTTTTTGCTCACCATTGCCTGGTAACATTTCAGGCCTTTCTTTTGGGACAATTTGTCTTTTTCCATAAGTATAGTTTTTAGTAATTGCTTTGGAGAGTCTCAGTTTGTGGAAAACACTTGGGTTTTGTCTGAAAAATATCTTGATTTCCCTCTTATTTGGAGATGATAGTTTCATAGAGTATGTACTTCTAGGCTGACAGTTGTTTTTAATCAGCACTTTGAGAATGGTACTTATTTTCTGGCTTCCACTGTTACTGTTAAGAAGTCCATCATCAGTCCACCAGTCACTTCTTTTAGGCAGTCTGTCCTCTTTCTAATATTCTAAATTTGACTTCGATGTGTCTAGTTGTGGATTTCTTTTTATTCTTCCTGATTGGAATTGTTGGTATTTGAGTCACAGTCCAGGCAGGAAAAAGAAACCATGCTAGGTATTTTAAAATATTTTTGTATTTTATATAAAATTTTTATATAGAGGATTTTGTAAGGAAATTAGCTACATATATGTCAAAAGGTTGAAAGAGGAACAAAGGTGAGGTAGCCCAGAGATTAGAAAACACAGAAAGTAGCTATCACATCTCTAGGGCTCAAGGAATCAAAGAGAGTATGTTGCATTATCAGAATCTAGAAGGGAAGAGGAGGGACCACCATCTCCTCAATGGTTGGGCTACTGGGGCTGAATAGTTGGAGGAAGTGCTATTGCTGAGAGCTTAGAGCCAGAAGGAAAAGAGCAAAAAAGAGAGGGGAAGAACTACTGCTATTCCCCTTTCCTACCTTATGATCACTGACCAGTGCCTATTATTGGTGAAACCTTGGGGGAAGTCAGCCACTAACAGAGCCTGGAAAAGTGCTTTGAAGACATCCCATCCTATCATTATTTTGCAAGAAATAGGATGGATGTGGAGTTGAAAGCTAGATAAATAACCAGTGCAGTTTAGCTTCTGAATTTTAGGATTTGTTGTCTGCATCACGTATGGTAAATTTTCTGCCATTTTCTTTTTCTTTTTCAGAGACGGGGTCTAACATTGTCA
The DNA here is from genome assembly GCF_000951045.1 of Mandrillus leucophaeus. Lineage (NCBI taxonomy): Eukaryota > Metazoa > Chordata > Mammalia > Primates > Cercopithecidae > Mandrillus > Mandrillus leucophaeus. The sequence continues at coordinate 3,359,363 of NW_012103377.1, forward strand.
CCCAGGCTGGAGTGGTGCAATCATAGCTCATAGCTCAATCATAGCCTCAAACTCCTGGGTTCAAGCAATCCTCCTATCTTGGCCTCCTGAATAGCTAGAAGTACAGGCACATGCCACCATCCCTGGCTAGTTTTTTAAAAATTAATATTTTTTTTTTTTTTTTTTTTTAGAGACAGGGGCTTGCTATGTTGGCCGGGCTGGTCTCAAGTGATCCTCCATCCTTGGCCTCCCAAAGTACTGGGATTACAGATGTGAGCCACCATGCCCAGCTGTCATTCTCTTTGAATATTCTCACTTGCTTGTTCTTTAATTTCATTTTGAAAGTCCAATTAGATAAAAGAGCTTCTCTATTTTTTGTGTCTTTTGCCCTCTCTTTGGAATTTCCATGTCTTTCCTTTGCTGCATTCTGAGTAATTTCTTGAAATCTATCTTTCAGTTTCTTAATTCTCACTTCAACTGTGTCTCATCTGCTGTTTTAACCAGGCTATTGATTTCTTTTTTTTTTGAGACAGAGTCTCACTCTGTCGCCCAGGCTGGAGTACAGTGGTGCCATCTTGGTTCACTGCAACCTCTGCCTCCCGGGTTAAAGCAATTCTCCTGTCTCAGCCTCCCGAGTAGTTGGGACTACAGGCTTGTGCCACCATGCCCGGCTAAATTTTTGTATTTTTAGTAGAGATGGCGTTTCGCCATGTTGGCCAGGCTGGTCTCAAACTCCTGACCTCGAGTGATCTGCCTGCCTCAGCCTGCCGAAGTGCTGGGATTACAGGCATGAGCCACTGTGCCCAGCCACCAGGCTATTGATTTGTAATTTCAACTATTTTATTTTTCATTTCTAGAAATTATATTTGGTTTCATTTCACTTGATCTTAGCCAAAAGGCTGAGAAGCAATATTGTTTTCATTTCAGAAATGATTCGCTATTTTTAAAAACCCTCTTGTTCCTCAGTCATATTTTCGATTCTACATATTAAACATCTTATTATATATTGTGTATCTGATAATTCCAGTGTCTGTAGTATCTGCAGGTATGGTTCTTTGTTTCTGCTAACTGTTGCTCATAGTGACTTATGTTTTTTTCTTTTCCATTGTGAACTTATGTTTATTGGACCCTCATGTGGTGGTGCAAGCACTTGATGCCTGGGCTTAAGGTAAGTTCCTCCAGAGATGATGATTGTTTGCTTTTGCCAAATACTTAGGGGCCTCACTAACCTGAGGTCACTTAAAGTAAATCATTCATGTGGGCTTTCTTTTTAGGTCACAGTTTTAGGTTCAGGATCAGAAGTGTGGTATACAGTTGTGACGGGCTGCTTCTGAAATGGCTCCTCGTGATCCTTGCTTCTTGTTATTCATGCCTTATGTAATCCACTCTCTGTGTGTGTGGACTGGACCAAGTGATATGCTTCTAACCAATAGAATATGGCAAAAGTGATAGGCTATTACTTCTGTGATTTGGTTATAAAAGACTGTGATTTCTGTCTTGCTTGCTCTCTCTCTCTGGCTTTCCTCGCTTGCTCTAATGAAGCAAGCTACTATGTTGTGAGCTGTTCTCTAGAGAGGCCCATGTGGCAAGGACCTGAAGGCAGCCTCTGGCCAACAGCCAGTGACAAACTGAGGCCCCTAAACCAATAGCCTGTGGTAAACTGAATCCTGCTCACAACCACATGAGTGAACTCAGAGGCAGGTCCTTCCCCAGTTGAGCCTTGGGATGACTGCCACTGCAGCCAACACCTTGACTTCCACCTTGTGAGAGGCCCTGAGCCAGAAGACCTAGCTACACTGCGCAGGTTCCTGACCCACAGAAATGGTGAGATCATAAATGTTGTTATTTCAAGCCGCTAAGTTTTGGGAGTAATTTGTTATTCAACAGTGGATAACTAATACACCAATTGAGAGTGGCAATAAGCCCACTCTATTCTGTATAGGCTTAGCCGTATCTGCATCACTGTTTCCAGTTATGGCCATTATTCCTTAAGAGGAATACTGAATACTGAGACAAACCAGAAGGTACCCCAAAGAAGCCTGTTGAAGTGGGGAGGGGTGGTAAAAGATCTGGGAAATATGTCATATGAAGAACAGGTGAAAGAATTGGGTGTGTTATACCTGAGAAATTGATCCATAATATTTTTTCAAATTTTTTAAAAGATAATGGAATAGAAGTTGGAACTAGGAGCAATAGAAATCACTAAGACTTTGAGACCCCAAACCTCCTGGATCCCAGTTCATAAACAGAAGATTTCACGGGAGACTTTTTTCTCCTCCATCTGAGGCCAAGAGAAGCAAATTTCTTTAAGGTTCGCTCCAGAGTGGTTGGTTTGTTCTGGTTCACCTTCTGAGGGTCCAGTTTCTAAGTCTCTGGGCTTTATCTTCTGTCCCCAAAGATGGCCTGTTACAGCAGCAGCTCTGGAGCACCTAAGATCAGCAGATGACGTCAGGGAAGCCACCAGCTTTAGAGCTCTCTTACCTCTCTGGATTTGTGTTTTTTTCATCTATTTTTTTTTTTTTTTTTTTTTTTTACCTCTAAGGATTTCCCTTACTTTCTACTATAGCAACTATGCATTTGTGGAATATTTTAAGTATGTTATTCTATATTTTGGGTATTTTTGTACTAGGAGGGTTTTTTCAGGATGGCTAATAGGCTATATTGCTGGGAATGGAAGTCCCTATGAACTTGTTTTTTAAAAATTTTGGTAACATTTACATAACATAAAAATTTGCATTTTAACCATTTTTAGGTGTACAATTCAGTGGCATGTATATATATTTACAACATTGTATAACAGTTACCATTATATATTTCCATAACTTTTTCATCTTCTCAAATATAAATTTTTTACCCATTAAACAATAACTCCCCATTTTACTTCCTCTCTAGCCCCTGATAACTTCCTATGGACCTGTTTTAAAGGGAAAAGTCATTGCAGATCTTTGAGAACATATTTGCAGAACCCCAGATATTCTCAGACCCTAACTTGAGAAAAAATGGTCAAAGACCATATATTTTTATTTTTTGAGACAAGGTCTCTGGCATCTAGGTTGGAGTGCAATGGCATGGTTATAGCTCACTGCAGCCTTGACCTCCCAGGCTCAAGTGATCCTCCTGCCTCAGCCTCCCAAGTAGCTGGGACCACAGGTGCACACCATGACACATGGCTAATTTTTAAAATTTTCGTGGAGATGGAGTCTCACTGTGTTGCACAGGCTGGTCTAAAACTCCCAGCCTCAAGCGATCCTCCCACCCTAGCCTCCCGAAGTGCTGGGATTATGGACATGAGCCACCGTGCCTGGCCCAAAGATTATACATTTAACATTGTAGAATTACACCAGGAAAGTGCTGTTGATAACTGATGTGCTCTGGGCCCATAACCATTGCCTTTTAAAGTTGAAAAGTGCTGCCAATATTCATATTTAAGAAATTGCAATGTGTTTCTTCCAACCATTCTCCAGATGCCATGCTGCTTCCTAATTTTACCTTTACGATTTTCAGCAAAAAACAAATTCATAAAAAAAAAAAAAAACCATCCTGCAGGAAATACCTGGTATAGGCTGGTAGATATTGCTAAGAAGAGTAAGACAACAGCTTACTACTACATTTTAGGTGAGGGGTCAGTCAATTGTTTATACTGGTGCAGAGTCACTAAAAAGAAATAATCACTCAGTGGTATCTTTTCTCTAGGAAAGTTCAATTAACTTTATAACTGAGGATATGTGAGGGAACAAGATACGTTACTGGCTGAGCATTCTTTCATTCTCTCCCCATAACTATCTAGTAAAGAGAATTTTGTCTTTGCTATTCTATTCTGCATCTTTTATGAGGCAGAATTGGGAAAATGAGATGGACTTAGAAAGAGATGGACCTGAAAGGGGGTGGGTAAGAGGAAAAGGTTTAGTAAAAAGCCAAGTCAAGCCTGGGATTAAAATTGAAAGAAAGGAGAGATGAAAGAAAAATTACTTGCTGGATGCCACAGTGAGTTTTGGGGTTTGGTCAGTGAGGGTTACTGTAGCAGAATTGGGGAGGAGAGAAAAACTGGCTTTAGGATGGGTGTTGTCAGTTATGATTTGGATGGCCTTTGATGTTCTTTGTTGTTTTCACTTTTTTCTTTTCATTTGAGATGTTGCTCACGTACAGTCAGGTGCACAGTCCTAAGGGCTGAGCTCAATGAATTTTTATGTGTCTACACCTGTGTCACCACCACCCAGATCAAAATACAGAATATACCAGCACCTCACATGTCTTCTTCCTCATCCCCTTCCCAGTCAACCATCTGCCCCCACCCACCCCACCAAGAAATAATCACTTTTCTGGTTTCTAGCACCATAGATTAGTTTTTGTCTGTTTTTTAACCTCATAGAAATGGAATCATATGCCAGGCACAGTGGCTCACGCCTGTAATCCGAGCACTTTGGGAGACCGAGGCAGGCAGATTACTTGAGGTCAGGAGTTCAAGACCAGCTTGGCCAACATGGTGAAACCCCATCTCTACTAAAAATACAAAAATTAGCTGGGCATGGTGGTGGGCACCTGTAGCCCCAGCTACTTGGGAGGCTGAGGCAGGAGAATTACTTGAACCCAGGAGGCAGAGGTTGCAGTGAGCTGAGATCATACCACTGCACTCCAGCCTGGGCAACAGAGCGAGACTCCATCCAAAAAAAAAAGGAAAACAGGAATGATACAGGAATGATACAGTATGCACTCTTTTGTGTCTAATTTCTTAAGTTTTTTTTTTTTTTTTTCCCGAGACAGGGTCTCCCTTTGTTGCCCAGGCTGGCGTGTGGTGGTGTGAACATGGCTCACTGCAGCCTCAACCTCCTAGGCACAAGTGATCCTCCCACCTCAGCCTCCTGAATAGCTGGGACCACAAGCACGTGCTACCACACCCAGCTAATTATTTTATTTTTTGTAGAGGCGGAGTCTCACCATGTTACCTGGGCTCATCTTGAACTGGGGCTCAAGCAATCCTTCTGCCTCAGCCTCCCAAAGTGCTGGGATTACAGGCATGAGCTGCTGCACCTGGCTTTAGTTTGATTTCTTTCACTCAACATTACATCTATAAGATTGATCGATATTATTTTATGTATCAAAATAAGTTTTTAAAATCACTGCATAGTATTTCATAAATCATTCATCTGTTCTATAGTTGATGGATATTTGTGTGTTGTAGCATTTGGTTATGAATAACAGTGCTATGAACATTCTTGTCTATATGTGCTGGTGGATGGACGTAAAGCACTCGTTTATGTTGAGTGTCTGTTCAGGTGTGGAATTACTGGGTCATAGAGTGGACATATCTGTATCTTTATTATTTCCTGTCAGGCAGTTGCAATAGTCTCAGTGAGAGGCAGTATTGAAGGAGGTGAGAAGTAGTTGGATTTGGGAGCTCTTTGGAGGGGTAGAGCCAATAAAACTTGTTTTTAAACATTGTTATCCTAGAATGTTCCTTGGGTAGATTTCTTTTCCCTTCCCTTCCCTTCCCTTCCCTTCCCTTCCCTTCTTTTTTTTAGACAGGATCTTGCTCTGTCATGCAGGCAGTGGTATGATCTCAGCTCACTGCAGCCTCCGCCTCCTGGGCTCAAGTGATCCTCCCACCTCAATCTTCCAAGTAGTTGGAACTACAGGAGTGAGCCACCATGCCTGGCTAATTTTTAAAATTTTTTGTGGAGACAGAGTTTCGCCATGTTGCCCAGGCTGGCCTTGAACTCTTGGGCTCAAGCGATTCACCAGCCTCAGCTTCTCAAAGTGCTGGGATTACAAGCATGAGCTACTGCACCTGGCCTCTGAGGTAGATTTCGTGTGTGTGTGTGTGTGTGTGTGTGTGTGTGTTTTAATTTTTAAAATGTAACTGGCAGTACAGTTTTGTTGTTGGACACACAGGCTCTAGAGCTGGATGGCCTGGGTTCAAATTGCAACTCTACTACATATTGGTTGTGTAATCTTGCAAGTTACTTCATTTCTCATTTGTAAAATGTTGATAATATTAGCAGGTGTTTCTTGTAAGGAATAAATGAGATACCTCCTGAAAAAACACTTCTCATAGTGCATGGAATATGGATTTTTAATTGGTTCAATTTCAAGCAAGAACATACTCCCTTGATATGATAATGAGGATTGTCAAAACAAAATAACAGAAAAGAAAAATTTACATTTATTTTCTAATATTATCTGATAAGTAAAAGAATTTGCAGAAAGCTAATTTTATTTTATTTTTTATTTTTGAGACAGAGTCTCACTCACTCTGTTGCCCAGGCTGGAGTGCAGTGGCGTGATCTTGGCTCACTGCAACCTCCACCTCCCAGGTTCAAGTGATTCTCCTGCCTCAATCTCCCGAATAGCTGGGATTACAGGCACGTGCCACCACGCCTGGCTAATTTTTGTATTTTTTTAGTAGAGACGGGGTTTTGCCATGTTTGCCGGGGTGGTCTTGAACTCCTGACCTCAGTTGATCCACCTGCCTTGGTCTCCCAAAGTGCTGGGATTACAGGTGCTAGCCACTGTGTCCGGCCAAAGCTAATTTTAAAAATTTGATTTTTATTACTTTTACATAAAGCATAAATTGTGTCAACAGTTACTCTGATAGATTACTTGAAAAATGTAGCTTGTACCTTGTCTTAGTCTTTTTTTGTTCTGCTATAACAGAGTATCACAGACTGGGTAATTTACAAAGAACAGAAATTTACTTTCTTACAGTTCTAGGGGCTGGAAATCAAGATGCCAGCATCTGGTGAGGACCTTCTTGTTATGTCCTCACATGATGGAAGATGAAAGGGCAAGAGAGCAAGAGGGGACCAAACTCACCCTTTTAATGGCATTAATCCTACCCATGAGGGTGGAGCCCTTATGGCCTGATCACCACCCCAAATTCCCACCTCCCAACACTGCCACAATGGCAACCAAATTTCAACATGAGTTTTGGAGGGGAAAAAGCATTCAAACCTTAGCATACCTTCTGTGCCAATTCTGCACAATATTTAAAATGGGCATTTTATTCATTTGGATTTAATGGGTGATATATTTTGGCTATTTTTCCTCTCCAAATCTGATGTTGAAATTTGATTTTCAATGTTAGAAATGGGGCCTGGTGGGAGGTGTTTGGATCATAGGGGTGGATCCCTCATGAACGGCTTGGTGTTGTCTTATCAATAATGAGTAAGTTCTCACTTTATTAGTTCATGCAAGAGCTGATTGTTTAAAAGAGTGTGGGTACCCCTCTTGTCTCTCTGTTGCTTTCTCTCTTGCCATGTGACACATCTGCTCCCCTTTCACCTTCCACCATGAGTGGAAGATTCCTGAGGTTTTTACTAGAAGCAGATATCAATGCCATGCTTCTTATACAGTGTGCAGCATTGTGAGCCCAATAAATCTCTTTTCCTTATAAATTACTCAGCCTCAGGCATTCCTTTATAGCAACACAAAATGGATAAGACAATGGGTTTTAGTAAGAATTGCAAACGAGATAGCAGCTGTACTTGGTACTTAAATTTTTTCATCTACTTCTTTAGTTATCAGAGACACAATTAAACACTGCTGAATTATTATTCATTCAGCTAAAAAACTGCCAAAGTTCAAATGCTGTGATATTGGCTTACAGCATATTGACAGGCCAAAGCAAATGATAATAAAAGTTTTAAAATGTTTTCAGAGCTCAGCAAAATTTTGGCCAAAGAAATTTTCCATGCAGGAAACATGATGTAAACATCTATTTTTTCTTACCCTTTCAGAAAATGAAATTGTCCACTATATAATAATACATAATTTCAACAAAATCTTCTGCATACAATTAGCTATTAAAAGAACTAACTCCCAAAAGGCAATCACTTGTAGCAAAAGCATTTTATCTTTGTAGATGCCAAGAAAGGTTTCATTCTTTTGAAAAATAGTCTAAGATTATTTTCCAGCAAAATATAAACAGTATCCTTGAATGATATAATGATCCAAGCTTATTATTTTCTATTGCAGTGAGTCTTAAGCACAGATGCACATTAGAATTACTAGATGCAAGCCTGGAATTCTAAGGCTGGAGCGTGGACATGTTTATGTTTACATACTTCCTAGACTTCAATAGGTCTTCTATTTTGGGCCACATGGCAGAATGAATAATCTGAAAACCATTCTGCTACAGAACACCTAGAAGTACTGGATAAAATAAGGGAAATATCCTTTAAACGCATAGTTCGAATTGTAAGGGAAATTGTTTAGGGACAAAATGAGAGCTGGAGTTACAATTCCACATTAATAAGCAGGTGCTGATACCTTGTTTCCCTTGGCAGTGGAAGAGACTGCAGCAGGTCTTTGAATATCATTGTTTCATTCTTTTACTATAATAACATTGATGAAAGAAAAAAATGGATTCTGGGCTGTGTCACCATCTATGCGGAGTCTGCATGTCCTCTCTATGTCTGTATGGGGTTTCTCTGGGTGCTTCCTACATCCCAAAGCTGTGCACGTCAAGTTTATTGGTGTGTCTAAATGGTACCAGTCTGAGTGAGTGTGATGTGTGTGAGTGGCCCTGTGATGGAATGGCGTCCTGGCTAGCACTGGTTTCCACCTGGTGCACTAAGCTGCTGGGACATGCTCCAGCCACGTATGATCCTGAACTGGAATCACTGGGTAAATGATTATCTTATTTATTTGTATTAATCTTTCGTAAATGTATGTATAGCTCACACATATTCCAGTGTTTCATATTAGAAGTGCTTTGGTCTATTTAGAAGTTTGATGATGTTTTTGTGACTAGAAATATGCTGTAGGAACTTAATTGTATGTCAATTAGCCTATGGAAAAATTGATTTCATTATACTACATTGTTTTTGCTTAGAGACATGGTTTTCAAGAACCCAAGGACGATGTTAAGTGAGGACATGCTGTACTCTGATTTTTGTAAACAAGGAGCTTGGGTTTTAACAGCTTTGGGGGTCAGGAGACAAGGTTGTAGAAAGACAAGATGGGGAATTGAAACTAAGAATCTTGTTTAGACTTGGAAGTCTGGAAGGGCTACAGCTAAGTAGAAAGAAAAGTCATCCATCAGTTGAGGCAGAAAACAAAGAAATTTGTCTGCCTTTGCCTGAGCTTTGAGTGAAAAAAACATATCCCTATGAGAATTAATAATCACTACCTTTTCTCAGGTGGGTCGTAGTCTGAATTTGTATTACCTGTGTGGTCTGGCAGTCCTGAGATATTAGTATAAAAAATGGTTGAGATACTCCTAGTTGAGATATTAGTATAAAAAATGGTCCTAGGCTGGGACATTTTTAGGGCTCCTGGCAAAAGCAAATGCAGGACTTCTCTTGACGGACACACTCAAGCCAGATGAAACTACAGTTGCATGGGGACATGCGAGTGATGTTAAGCAGAGGCCAGAGGCTCTTGGGGTGAGAGGTGAATGAAAACAGGGTAGACTGCCTGGCCTCAGGCAATCACTCCTGCCCCTACCAACCCACCAGGCTGATGGAATGCCACCTATGAGGATCTCCTTCTCCAAGTGCTACACTCTCTGAGGGTTCAAAGGTATTTTCCTGATTTGGGAATTTGTTTGATGGGATGAGAACAAACAGGAGTGATTAACTCTGGTTTCTGTGGTGCTCAGACCTAGGACTCCTTTTTACTCTCCTTGTACTTTGGAGTTGACCCAGATCAGGGGCTGGCCTGGCCTTCAGCCATTACCTGTAGATATTATGAGGCAAAGAAGCCAGTACCTCCATGGGAATGTGAGTTCATAAGCCCAAATAACCAGGCATCTGAAGAGGACAGATGCCTCAAAAGAAAAAGAAGAAACTGGAAACCATGTACCAACTGTGGTAGAAATAGTAATAAACAAACCAGGAATTTTAAATAAATATGAGAGAACTTCTTCTGGTTAGGATGTAAAAAAATGCAGGAGGCTGTTATTCTCACCCTACCAGGTGATTCTGAAGCAATCCCCGCCCCACTGAAAACTGCTACTGCGTTCCAATAACCTGGATAGCAATAAATGCATATGGATAAATGTACACAGGCTAAGTTTGACAAGAATGGTGGTCTGTGGTGATATTATTTACATGGCTTGTGCTTACATTTTATTTAGTGTATATAATTTTATCTTGAAACTGCTTAGACAATTAAGGATTAGTTGGGGCAGATATAAAGGTGAATACAACAGTGACACAATGATTTATTACCTTGTGGTTCATTGGAAGACCATAGCTGTTCAAATAGTTGTGAAATTTTCCTTAATCCCTTGTCTTTGAGGTATAACTCTAAAATAAAATTGGTGTGCCAGCAGTGTAATAATACAATCAACTTTATAAGAAGAGCCAGCCAAATTTTAATTTAGCACTATTTACTTGCTGATTTGTTTACAAATTGTATTGCCTATCCAGCCTTTCTGTATTGAAACATTCCACATGCAAAGACCCCATGGCCTTGATGCAGGCAATTGCCTACAGAGGCCTCTTGGAAACCCTAGTATCAGTCAGAAACAAGGATTGGCCAGCAGCAGGGCCCTAGAAAAAAGCAGAGTGAGCTAAGTAGTGGGCAGTGCCCTTCTACACACTGTGCTGGGGAGAGGATCTCCTTAAATCTTGATAAGTATCCAAAATATCTTGACTCTTCAAACCCTGCAATTATGTCAGACTAATAAACATGATTCCGTTTTAACATTCAAGTCCTCTTTCTTTGCTCTAACTCCATAAACCTCAAACTGTCTTGGGATGGGTATCCCCTATAGCATGTCTAAAGGAAAAAAATGTACTGGTTAAACAGATAAGCATAAAAATGTCTACATGATAGTTATATTTTGCAATAAAAAATTAATCATGAAGCATATTGGGATGTTTTAGTCCCTTGTGGGTTAGTGTGAATCAGGCTCTCTGAGATAAAGCTCATAGATTTTGGCAACTGAGAGCCAGACTTAGAGCAGGGTAAATTTATTAAGGTAAACTCTATTAGGGTAGTAGCATCCTGCTAGCCCTTCCTGGCTGTGTGCCTTCCTTCCCACATCTACAGTGTATATGGGAAATGTTCTGTATTAGTTCATTCTCACATTGCTATAAAGAAATACCTGAGACCAGGTAATTTATAAAGAAAAGATGTTGACTTGGAACCAACCCAAATATCCATCAATGATAGACTGGATAAAGAAAATGTGGCACATATACACCATGGAATACTATGCAGCCATAAAAAAGAATGAGTTCATGTCCTTTGCAGGGACATGGATGAAGCTGGAAACCGTCATTCTCAGCAAACTAACACAGGAACAGAAAACCAAACACTGCATGTTCTCACTCATAAGTGGGAGTTGAACAATGAGAACACATGGACACAGAGAGGGGAACATCACACACCAGGGCCTGCCATGGGGTGGGGAGCAAGGGGAGGGAGAGCATTAGGACAAATACCTAATGCATGCAGGGCTTGAAACCTAGATGGTGGGTTGATAGGTGTAGCAAACTGCCATGACACATGTATACCTATGTAACAAACCTGCACGTTCTGCACATGTATCCCAGAACTTAAAGTAAAATAAATAAATAAATTAATTAATTAATAAAAATAAAAAATAAAAATAAATAAAAGATGTTTAATTGGCTCATGGGTCTGCAGGCTATACAGGAAGCATAGTGGCTTCTGCTTCTGGGAAGGCCTCAGGAAGCTTCCAATCACAGTGGAAGGCAAAGTGGGAGCCAGCTACTTACATGGCAGGAGCAGGAGCAAGAGAGAGTGATGGGGGAGGTGCCACATACTTTTAAATGACCAGATCTCGTGAGAAGTCACTATTGTGAGGACAGTACCAAGGGGGGTGGTGCTAAACCATTCATGAGAAGCTCACCCCTGTGACCCAGTCACCTCCCACCAGGCCCCACTTCCAATATTGGGGATTACAATTGAACCTGAGATTTAGGTGGGGACACAGATCTAAGACATATCATAGTCTAATCCTCACTGATGTAGAATTTAAAACCCAAAGAAGCATGATGAGGAAGCTTTTGCTTGTAATGTGGTTTCCAAACCTAGCACTCTATCAAAACTGCCCTTAAAAGTCAGTGGCAGCCAGGTGTGGTGGCATGCGCCTTAGTCCCAGCTACTCCAGATGCTGAGTCAGGAGGATTGCTTGAGCCCAGGAGTTCGAGGCCAGACTAGGCAATATAGTGAGACTCTGTCTTTAAAAAAAAAAAAAAAAAAAAAAAAAAGGTCAGTAACAACCTCCTAGACCCAATGCAGCGTCTTCTCAGTCTCCATCCTACTCTCTCTTTGGTGTGTGAAACTATGGGCCATCTCAGTTCAATGGGAGTCCCATCTGAGGCGGTCCAGACCAGAAAGAGACAGAAGGGTGAAGCTGAGCCAAAAATCAGAAAACTAAGCACAAAATCCAAACATTTATCAGACAACTACTGGGTGTTACACATTTTCTCTTAGGAAACTGGGATATATCTGAATAAAACAAAGACCCCTGCCAACATGAGTGAATATAAATGTCTCCAGGAACATTAATAGAGTAAAGGATCATGTTCTCCTTTACATTCCTCTAGGCTTTATCCTCACTTTTATTACGGTATATTACAATACTTACAACATATTATTGTAATTATTTATTTACATGTCTGTCTCTGTTTTCTGAACTGTGGGCTTTTGGATAGCAGGGATGTCATATCTTAGTATTCTAACACATGGCAGGCATTCAATAAATGTCAATAGAATGAATACATGAATGAATAAATGAAGCTGGACTGCTAAAAGAGTTGTTGAGCTCTAATGGCTTAGAGAGATTGTGCTTATCTTGGTCTTAGAGGAAAATAGGTTTCATATTAAAAAGAAAAAAATCCACAAAAATGAACACTGCACTAAAGGAATACTAAACAGGAATCAGTGCTTCTTTCCGTCCCCTACCACTGACACCAGAGGCAAGGCCATCATTATCTCTCTCTGAATTAAGAAAGCCTTCTCCCAGTTGGTCTCTGCAACTCCTCCAACAGGTCTTCATTTCCTCAGTCTGTTCTCTATAATGGAGCCAAGGAGCATTTTAAAATACAACTATGGCTGTGTCACCCCCTCTTGAAAATTTTGCCATGGTTTTATATTTTAGTTAGTTTCTTTTATATAATATCCCCAAATCTCAGTGATTTACACAAATACTTATTTTCGTGTTTTCAGGCATGTAGGTTGATGGTCGTTTGGCTCACTAAGGCTAGGTTCAGTTAGACTGGACTTCAGGTAGAAGGGGCAGCAGCTAATCTAAAGCATATGCTGGGTATAGAAGATTGCAGGGGTATGAAAAGGCAAGCCAAATGGTGCAAGCTCATTCATAGTTTCTGGCAGCCTTCTCTGAATGTTAACATTCCATTGGCCAAAGTGAGTCTGTGTTAGGTCATTCTTGCATTGCTATAAAGAAATACCTGAGACTGGGTAATTTATAAAGAAAAGAAGTTTAATTGGCTCACACTTCCGCAGGCTGGACAGGAAGCACAGCACCAGCATCTGCTTCTGGGGAGGCCTCAGGAAGCTTACAATCATAGTGGAAGGTGAACGGGGAGCAGGCATATTATATGGCAAAAGCAGGAGCAAGAGAAGGGAGGGAGGTGCCACGCTTTTAAACAACCAAATCTCATGAGAACTCACTATCTCCAGAACAGCACCAGGACATGAGGGATCCTCCCCCATGACCCAAACACCTCTTATCAGGCCCCACGTCTAACACTGGGGATTACATTTCAACATGAGATATGGGCGGGGACAAATATCCAAACAGTATCAGTCACATTGCTAAACCCAAAGTCAAGGAGCAGAGAAATACAGAGACCACCATAAAGCCATGGCAAAGGCAAAGAATGGCAGCTCTAACATAAAGGGAGTGAAGAATTGGGCAAAATAATCCAATCAACTCCACTTTTCCTTGATCTTAGAGCCAAGTCCAAAACCCTTCACAATCTATTTTTTTCTTGCCTTTCCATTTTCTTCTCTTGCAACTTCTTTCCTTCACTATATTCTCTTAACTCTATTCTTGTCATCTTTTAGTTCCCATGATGCAGCATGCGGTTTCTCACTTTCAAGGCTTTATACATGCTATTGCTTTGTCCTGACCCATTCTTTTCTCATCTTCCCCACTCCTCTGTTCCCACTCCCACTCATCCTGGGGTGTCTACCCTTCCTGGTCAGCAGTATGAGTATTATCTCTGGTAGGAATGAATTAGTTGCTCCTCGTCTGCATTGCCAAAGTTCTAGCACTTGATTTTATAATATCAGAGCCTTTATCACAGACATTGTTTTTTCTTATTTCATTGACTGTTTTTCCTGCTAGACTAAGACTATCCTGAGGTTGGGACTGTGACTCTATTTTACCATCCTGTCACCAGCACCTAATATAGTATCTGGCATATAAGAAGTACCCAATTTGTTTTTATTTAATGAATGTATACATGAGCGAGAACAAACAGCTGCGAATACAGTTTGGTTTCAGGATCTCCTTAAAGGAATTTATTTTGAGAAGTCTAATGTATTGACATATCCTTGACACTTACGGCAATGAAGTATGTGCACAGCCTTTGCATTTTTCTAAGTCCTTTCTGTTCTCTGCTGTTTATTACACAAAATCTCCCATTTGTTAGAATTTTGTCATTCACACACTACATTGCAGGACAGCCTACAGGTGACCCTAGCAGCTTGAAGAGAGACTGTGTCCTGTGGCTATAATAAAAAAGACAGAACTGGGCTGATAATGTTTGCAACAATTCAAAGGATGCAACCTGAATAATGATCAGCTCTTATGGCTGATCCAATGCTAAGGGACAAAGGCATCTCCCCCAGGACAGAGTGGTAGGATCTGCCCTTGTAAGATACAGTGCTCCAAGTTATTTGTTTATAACCAGAAGACTAATTCTTAATCTATGCATTTCTGAGTAAAGAGATCCAGATGTTATATGCTAATTTTTGTTTTTAGTGTGTGTCAATTTATGCAATACTGGCTTAAGGACTGGGAGACTTGATCAGTCACACCTGACTAGCTGCTCTGCATGAAAATATGAACAATAATGTTTTGTCTCTGAAATTTGAGGAAGAAAATCTCATTAAAGACAGAAGTCATTTCCAGTCCCTAATAAAGGGCAGACAAGAAGGCCGATTAAGGATTTGAAAGTGATTGGCTGGTGGGTGGTGTGGGGTGGGAGGGCGAGGGGATGTAGGGGGAATGAGAAGTAATGGAAGAGACCCAAATCTTCCAGGGTCCCAGCATATGGACTTGTTTACTTCAAGAGGTAATTGCCAGCTGAGGCCCGTGTTCTTGCAGCTCATTTTGAATTTTGATGATAGAGAAATTATTCCTTTATTTGACGATGAGAAATCTGATCCAAGTTACAAAGGCTTAGAAATGTCTATGCTAGTAATTTGCTAGATTTGAGGATATAGGATTTCACAATTAGATTCTCAATTAAGAAAAGCCATCTTGCTTTATTTAGAAAATTAGTCTTTAATTAGTCAAAATGGATTTGCTTCTGAGGCCTAAACTATTTGGACTCATTTCAGGCAAATGTTTTCTAGGAGCCAGGTTCTTAAATTGAAAGAGAAACATAGCCAACATAATAATATATTTAATGAACTGCATGAATGCTCTAGAAAATCCCATCCTGGCCAAACATTAGAACAGAAATCACGATTGAAGGTGCCAAATGGTTTCCATTTCCCCTAAAGACCCAAATCATCCTAAGTTACAGTATATAGGTCTTGTACATTTATTTATTTTTTATTTCCTGAATTTCTTCTTGTGTAAAGCCTGATCCTTTAAAAATTTGTCCTGACTTTCCTGGCCAACTTAAGGGCATGATTATCAACAGTAAATAGACTGTTTCTCAAATGATATCAGTAATCCCATTGGGAAGAGAGAGGAAGAGAGAGAGAGAGAGAGAGTGTGTCTGTGTGTCTGCATGTCTGTCTGTTGGGGTATAATGGCAGAGGGTTATGAAGAGGCTTCAGGAACTATATTTTGTTGTTGTTGTTGTTTGAGATGGAGTCTTGCTGTTTTGCCTAGGCTGAAGTGCAGTGGTGTGATCTCAGCTCACTGCAAACCCCACCTCCTGGGTTCAAGTGATTCTCCTGCCTCAGTCTCAGAGCTGTGATAGACATGTAGTGTGAACAAGAAATATTCTTCTCTGTTGTGAGCCACCAAAGTTATGAGGTTGTTTGTTGCCACAGTCTAACTTAGCCTATCCCAACTATTGCATTTTTCTTCTGCATTATAAGCAGGCTGTCTTGCAAGTGAAAGAATGTATTATCCATTGGTCTACCTAGAGTACATTTCTGTTATAGCTATTAATTTGGACTGTTGCTACAAATTCCTTTTCTATAAGTTTGGGTTGCACGAGCAGTGTCTAAACGGATTTAATCAAACTGGACAACCGCAACATCACAGCCAGGAGTTCAGAAAGGAGTCAGAGACCACGAAGCCTTCCCTGACCATCCCTTTCTCCAATAGAGAGGACATAAGGGAGATAAGTGGGAGGGTGAGAGTGAGGGGGCTAGGCCAAGAAAGGGATGTGAGGGATTGAAGATGGACAAAATTTCCTGACTTCATATTTTTGTGTAGGACCAATCTTGAGAATTAGCTCTTCCTTACTCGATGTCATCCATCTGACCCACCCTCTCACAGGAGGCCATTCCTCAATCACAGCCAGAAGGAACTGCTAAGTTGCTAGCTTTTGGACTGTATCCTAAATGTTACATTTCAATTTTCATCTTAGCAGTGCAAAACAAGGTCTTCATTCTTTATTGCTATTTTTTTTCATAATCAAGTGTTAAATGATTTAAGAGGTTTTATTAGGTAATCATTGGTGATTGTTTATCACATGCCATTAATGTCACCCATTGTATGTCATTAAAATGAGTCAGCCTAAGGTGAGGTAATGGCAGTCCCACAATGGGATTGTGTCATAAGAGAGTCACCCTTCGGTTGAAGATATTATATATGCCCTGTGATTCACACACTTCCCAGAAGCAAATTCTAAGCACCTGACTTAGGTTAAATCATCTTCTACTTCTCCTCCTCCTCTTCCTCGCCCTCCTCCTCTTCATCCTCCTCCTCCTCCTCCTCCTCTTCTTCTTATTATTATTTAGAGATGGGGTCTTGCTATGTTGTCCAGGCTAGCCTTGAACTCCTGGGCTCAAGCAATCTTCCTGACTCAACCTTCTGAGTAGCTGGGACTACAGGCGCACACCATTGCTCCAGGCTTTATATTTACTTTGAACTTCTGGAATTTTTGTATTTCCCTTGACAGAGTCAGAGTTACCTAAGCGTATTGCCAAACCCAGAGGGAGATCCATTTTCATCATTATAACCTGAAAACATCATTAAACATTCCTCATATCTTAAGCCAAATTTGTATGTTTTATAAAATAGTGAGTAACCTTTAAAAGGAGCTCTGAATAAAATGTACATGTATAAAAGCCTTCTTAAAATGAATTTTATATTTGGTACTTCAAGGATAAAAAATGCACAAGTAATTAAAACCAATAGGAGTAACCTTTGTGTTTCAAATATTGATACCTAATGACTCCAATAGTCAAGACAAAAGCTATTTCATGTCAACATTAGGCAGGCAGACATAAAATCTCTCTGAAGTAACTGCATGAGAAACAAGATGTTTTGTTTACATCTTTTGAAAAGTTCACAAAGACTCCATTATGTGGGAGTGTTAAATGTAATCCAAGTGACAATTCTATCCTAACATAAGCCATGTCTGATCTTGCCTGGCCCAGAGCAGCCTAGCTATGGGAACTGCTCTTTTCACACATTATTTAGATTAGATGCAAATATTTAGGCATCTTATTAACACAGCATATGACTGTTCAGATGGAGTGTTCCTCACAGTCCAATGGGTGCCACTACAATCTACCACCACAGCACTGGGTAAAGGCACCAGACCCTGGGGGTTGATGAATGAATGACAGTGCCCACCATTCACTCCTTCTTCATCCACATGCTTCCTACTGCCTCTGAGCTGCACTTTTTTTTTTCTGTCTTTGATCAAAGCACTCAAAATTTACTTGGATAAGAAGCAGTGTAGTGGTTAGGAGCATGAATTCTGGGACCAGGCTACTCAGCTTCAAATCCCGGATCAGCCACTTATTAGTTATGTGTCCTTGGCAGATTCCTTAACCTCTGTGTACCTCAGTTTCCTCATCCATAAAATAGGGGTAATGATAACAGCATCTACTAACAGGGTTGTTGTGAGACCAAATGAATTGGGCATATAAAGGGCATGGAACATGTTGTTTCTGGCTTATAGTAAATGTTATGTAAACGTTAGCTGTGACTATTGCCTCTGGTTACAGTTACTGTGATTTGGAATTGCATTTGGCAAGACAGGGTTTATCTGGTTTATCAGGGCACTCAGTTGCCAAGATACCTAGAAAACCCACCATAGGAACTAATTTGAGGCCCTGGCCTCCTCCCAAGGGGCACCCGAGGGGTCCACAGTCTTAGGGGAAAGTTTCACTAAACTTTGTTCACTGGGAGGGGCATGGACAGCCCCAGGATTGTAATGCCTCCTTCCTTTTTTTTTTTTTTTTGACAGAGTCTCACTCTGTCGCCCAGGCGGGAGTGCAGTGGCACGATCTTGGCTCACTGCAACCTCTGCCTCCCGGGTTCAAGCGATTCTCCCGCTTCGGCTCCCGAGTAGCTGGGATTACAGGCGCCTGCCACCACACTCGACTAATTTTTGTATTTTTAGTAGAGACAAGGTTTCACCATTTTGGCCAATCTGGTCTCGAACTCCTGACCTCAGGTGATCCACCCGCCTCGGCCTCCCAAAGTGCTGGGATTACAGGTGTGAGCCACTGCGCTCAGCCTGGAATGCCTCCTTTCTAATGGGAAATGGTGGGGCCCAAGGTCTCCCCATCAAGCATCCCAGACTCGAGGCTTGGACAGCCAGATCAATTCCAGACTCCCATTCCCTAGTGTGAATGCAACTTCTAATACTCTTGTTCAGATGACTCAGGAAGGTCTTTAGCATGACATAAGTTTTTGGAAAAAAATTCTCTTAAGCCAAAATTGCATGCATGCTCTCGTCATGTTAGAAAGAATGCCAAAGTCCTCCCTGGAAGTTCCTGAGATGTAAGCAAAGATGGGAAGCTAATTGATGGCAGCAGCCGGTCTCCTGGAAGGGCATAAGGAGGACTTTGGCTTTCTTTTCTTTTCTTTTCTTTTCCTTTCTTTTATGTGTGTGAGACAGTCTTATTCTGTCACTCAGGCTGGAGTGCAATGGCATAATCTTGGCTCACTGCAACCTCCGCCAAGAGATTCTCGTGTCTCACCCTCCCTAGTAGCTGGAATTACAGGTGTGCGCCACCATGCCCGGCTAATTTTTGTATTTTTAGTAAAGACGGGGTTTCACCATGTTGGCCAGGCTGGTCTCAAATTCCTGACCTCAAGTGATCTGCCCACCTTGGCCTCCCAAAGTACTGAGCTTACAGGCATGAGCCACCGCGCCTGGCCTGGTATTATTTCTTATATGAAGAGAGCATGCATGCAGTTTTAGGTTAAGAAGATTTTTTTTCCCAAAAACTGATGTCATGCTAAAGACCTTCCTGAGCCATCTGAGCAAGAGTATTAGAAGCTGCATTCTCACCAGGGAAAGGGAGTCTGGAATTGGTCGGGCTGTCCAAGCCTGGTATCTGGGATGCTCGATGGGGAGACCCTGGGTCCCACCATTTCACATGAAGTACCAACCTCCCTGCCACACTGCAGCAGACACTGTTGCCTGGTTATTCAATAACCATTCCTCGTTTTCCCTTGCCTTCCTCACACTAGAGAGGTAGAAAGGTCAAATACTATTTGCTCTTGTGGGTATTCATGTGGCACATCTTTCACCGGTTAGATATAAGGAGAACTCTTTAAAAAATATTTTCCCTTACTTTTTGCCTTTGGGGCCAATTATGTGAGGATCTTATGCTTATAGCTGTGGCAACAATTATGTGATCATTAGGTAACACATTTTAGGGCAAAAAGTGAATATGCTGAAGAATGGTAGAGGGGAAGGATGAAAAAATCCTGAAGTTTCAATGTTATCACTGACCTGCTGAACAAATCCTAGGACTGCTTATTTCTGGACTCTTTATTCTGTAAACAATGAATGCTCTTAAGGCTTAAGTCACTATTAGTTGTTTCTAACACTGTTAGTTGTTGTTATTCACAACCCGAAGCATTCCCAAATGATACTTAAATTCTCACCTTGTGTGTCTAACTTGTGTAGCTGAACTGCCGTTTTTTTTTTTTTTCTCCTGAGTCAGGCCCTTATATGACCAGGCTTTGACAGCCATCCCAACTCTTGCATTTCTCTTTTTCTCCATGGTGCTCGAGTTGATTATCTTTAACTACTGGCTGAGACTCAGGATATTCCACTTCCCTGCCCTATGATGCAGAATCTGGCCATAGATGCTGCCCATGGTGTCCCATTCACTGACTTGAACCCCCTTCTGTGTTGATGTCTTTCCAGACCCAAGGCTTCCCTATAATTTTGAACATTTTGATTTGAACTACAGGCCACCCAAGGTGAAGGCAGCTCCCTTTGTCCCAGGCCTACCCAGTTCTGCCTACTCATGCCTCCCTGGTAGACCTTCAGCAAAGGCATTATCCCAGCATGTCTGGCAGGTGTGTCCGTGCTGGTTGGAACCCATGAATCCTGAAAGGTTATGGCCCAGAAACTGCTCCTCTCAGTCCTGAAGATTTTGAGTTCTTGGTGCTTTATCCCTCACTTCTTAGCATTTCTCATATTGATGACTTGTTGCTTTGGCCCTGGTCAAGAAACCTGATCTTGATCCTTGCTTTGCATCTGTTCAAAATGGTATTTTGGAAAAGAGGCCTGGAATTTTAGTCAGGAGGTTTTGGCTCTAGTCCTGTCTCTCCTATAAACAAATCAAAGTATGCTGCTACTGTTTCTCTCTGTACTTCTATTTTCTGTGTACAAAATGGAGTGTTGATCTTTGCCTGACACTGACATTTACCTATTTAGAACATGAATTTTAAATACAGAGACACAATAAAAATTATAGAGTACATCTTAAAGAAATTATTTAGAACATTGAGGAATATTTCTATAAGTACTCATGGTGTCTTTTTAATTTTGAGGTTTGGGGAGTATAATGAAAATTTTGCTGGAGTCAGTCTTAATTGAAAAAAAATCACATTCATTTTCCCCCAGGGTTTTCTAACACACCAGATATAAATTACAGAAAGGAGAAAAAAAAGCACTAAACAGTAATTCTGCCCAGCTGTAAACCTTGCTTTTCATGTGAATTAAGTCTTTGATCCCTAAAAATCCATTTTGCTCTTGGACAGATTCCAGAGACGCTGCCCTCTTGGGGAAGCAACGGTGCCAGGGACAGAAAGGCTGTTCAGAGCTGAGGTTTCTCCTACAGTTGTGCTGATCCAAGAAAGAAGCTTGAGGAATAGGGATAGGGTAGGGGAATGAGCTCAGTGTGCTTTCCCACTTTCCGGCATAAGACAGTGCTTCCCTCCTTTTCAGTTGCCTCTGCTTCTCTCTGCTGTCTTAAGAAACACAGGTCCTAACTATTTTCCTGAGGAGTGTATCTGTCTTTGTGACTCTGCAAGGCTTCAGCAGTCCTGCTGAATAAACTCTGCTTGACATGGTGAGGCCTATAGGCACTTCTATCCTTATGTAAGCTCATCCATTTTCCATATGTGAGCATATCTATGTACCAACTACTGTCCACAGATGTATTGGGAGTCAAAGTGGGTGGAGGGCACTGAAAAAAGAAAATTGTTTAAAAAGTTTTTTAAAAAATTGAAAAAAGAGACTTTTAAAAATCAGTTTTTAAAAAATTGTGGTAAAATATACATAACATAATATTTATCATTTCAACCATTTGTGAGTATATAATTCAGTGGCATTAACTGTATTGTCAAGCTGTGTAACCATCACTACTATCTATACCCAGAACTTTTCCATCATCCCCAACATAAACTCTGTACCCATTAAACAACAACTCCTCATTCCCCTTCCCTTCAGCCTCTGGCAACCTCTAATCTGCTTTCTATCTCTGTGAATTTGCCTATTCTAAATATTTCACATAGGTGGACTCATATGGTATTTGTCCTTTGGTGTCTGGCTTATTTCATTTAGTGTAATGTCCTCAAGATTTATCCATGTTGTAACATGTATTAGAATTTCATTCCTTTTTATGGTTGAATAATATTCCATTGTATGATTGTACCACATTTTGTTTATCCATTAGTTAGTTGATAGACATTTGGTTGTTTTCACCTTCTGGCTGTTGTGAATAATGCTGCTGTGAACATTGGTGTAAAGAGATCTGTTCGAGTCCCTGCTTTTAATTCTTGTGGGTATATGTATACCTAGGAGTGGAATTGCTGTATGTTTTTTACATATAGACATGGTATCAGTAGTACCAACACAGGCCACAGGGATTTGCAAAGACAGGACACGTAGCCATGTCCAGAGAGCTGAGGCAAGGGTCAAGTGAAGGATCAGAGCCGAGTGCAAGGAAAATAAAGGGTTGGAAAAGATGGACCATGCAGTTTTCCTGTAAGATGCTGCAATTCATTTAGGCCCATGGTGAAGGCAGAAGCTTCAGGAGCCTGGTGAATTGTTCCTTTGTAGAAAGATTGCAGGTGCTCCAGGGAGAGTGGGGCAGAGAAGAGTGACAGGGAGACTGGGCAGCCAGGAAGGCAACAGGCAGAGGGTGAGGCTCAGTGAGCCTGGTGGACATGGCAGGAGGACCAAGTTGTTGGCCAAATGCTGGCCATCTAGGAAATAAGGGCCCTGGCAGCCAAAAAGCCTTGACCTTGTGGGAATTTTCTCCAAGTTAGAAAGTCTCTTGTACCCCTCCTGCAGCTACAGGGAGAAAATCCCTGATGGCTCTTGGTTTTCAGGGGAGGGTATCAAAGTAAGGGCAGATCCTGACCCAAGCCTACTTGTGGGAAAGAACTGCTGAAGAAATTCCCTCTTGGAGACCAAGATGAGCAGCTAAAGGCTCAAGATGATCCATCATCTGTAACTATAACATGAACAACTACTGCAGAACAGCAGTTTTTATTACATGTTGCACTTGAGGGTAAATATATGGCATGTGTACTGGGCAAAATTTTCTGCTATAAGGCCAAGAAACACACATATTAAATTCTAGGTGATGACTAATCCTCATCTACTTGGCTTAAAAATAACTGCAAAGGCCATTCCAGGCCATTGAGGTTAGTAATTCCATGAGGGTACAAACCAGGTGGTGTCCTAATCCCCCTGACCTACAGCCTGCTGGGAAGGGACTTTACACCTCACTTTTAGGTTTCTCCCTAAAGGTCATCTACTGAAGACAGTCAGGAGAACAGCTGCCTGGGACACATTCACAGTAGGTGAGCACTAAGCTCAGGATGATACAGCTGTATACTCTCATGCTTACCAAGTGAGGCTATACAAATCTTGGATGGTACAAAACCTGCTTAGCTGGAAATCCCAGGTATTTTTTCAATGGGCCTTGTAGACCGAATGCTCTGGGGTGAGAAGTTGCAAAGCACAATCTAGCCTAATCTGTGAGCCTTCATTGGGACTGATTTGTACTAAAAATAACATCCAGATATAATTAGGAAAGGTTCTCTCCTCTGCCACATCCTTGCCAGACAGAATTAACACAATTGCTATCCAGAAAGCACACAGACATTGCTTTGAACTTGCAAAAAGCAGAATCTAAGGGAGGAGAATTCACATTATGAGAGATATTAGTTCATGTTCTTTAGAAATTCCGTTCCCCTAAGCATTATAAATAGACCTCTGTAGTAATAGGTCCAACGGTAGTAATTTAGACTCGGTGACAAAATCCTGTGCTTTCCGGCTTCTGATGTGTTTATTTATGCCAGCCCTGGTCTCTGCTGAGTTCTCCCGCCCTCTCCATTTGTGCTCAGAACTTCTTGAGGTTCAAAGATGACTTTTACAAAACCCTCCCTGGGATTGCTTTGCTGCTCCCGCAGGCCCCTTCCTCCTCTGAAAACCTAATGGCACTTCCATATTCCGTTTTATCTGTGTATCTTCAAATCTCCTCTCCTATATGGTAAACTTCATGACACATGTTTGTCTTCCTTTTCTCATTTCTCCAGTATGTATTGTACTGGAGAGACATGCAGTAGATATTTATAGAAATAATTAATGAATCAACTCATGAATATAGAAGCGAATGATATTTAGTACAACTTTTTGGAATCCCTATAAAGTAGGGTGTGCCAGTATATTTTGGGGATGCATCCCTAAGTATATGATTTAAATTCCCTGTGTTTCAACGTATCTATTTTTTTCCCTGTCTTTTTCTTAGTAGCAAAAGTACCACCTGCTGTGTATTTATTTAACTAATTAATTAAATGATTAATGATGTCCTAAGTGTCTCTGCAGCTCCTCCTTCTTCAGGCTGGCTAAGTCCCATTCTTTTTGCCCTCCATTTCTGTCCCTGTGCCTTCGTTTTTTCAGCTGTGAAATAGGTCGGTATGTTACCTCACTGGGTAGGTGCTGTGAGGACTGAATAATACAGTACTGCAGAAATATTTGGAAAAGTGGTAAGTACCAGGCAAAGTGATACTGGACTAGGAACTTTTCAAACCACCGTTAGAATGACACATTTGACCGCATGGGAGAAGACAGCACCATAGAACAAGTTCTTAGTCATAATGAGCTCTAGGGAGGTCATGTGCCTTGAGAGTTGAGTGAGGAACAGGAAAAGAGCAGGGCTAAAGAAATTTCTCCCATTAATCATGGTACAAAGAACAGAGCTCTCCTGTGTATCCACTTAATCAAAACAGCACACCTTCCCTCCAAAAGCAGCCTATACCTAAAACACACAAGTGCATTATTTCAAAGTCACAGGATTTACTGTCCAGAACAAGACAGTCTATTTAAAAATGAGTAATGTGCATTTCTTCCTGGAAAGAACAAATCAATACCCTTCAGTGGGCCCAGTGCCACATACCAGCCTCTGCACAGTACTTTGCCTTTATCCAGAAGGAGGGGTGGAAACATTTGCTTTTCATTCCCTCCCGCTGGCATTTTGCCCCAGTGGGAGCACTTGCCACCGCTCTCCCCTCGAGTCTGAGGTGAAAGAAGCTCACCTCCCACAAACACACATTATACATTTCAGCTGTGATGGACACTCTAAGGGCAAACATTTTCTTCTAAACGCCAAGCAGACTTTTCCAGATTAGTCAGAGAGGTACAATTGTCCATTTTGTAGAATCAACTACAATCCTTTGTCAGTTCAATTCCATTCAACTGAATTTTTAGATCAATATTTTTGAGCTTCTTCTAGGTATCAGACACTGTGCTAGGCACTTTCCATAAATTATGTCATTTAATTCTCTCATTTTATAACAAGGAGATTGATATCAGAGAAGTGTGTGTGTGTGTGCACAAAGCCACAAAATTGGTAAGTGGTGGAGCTGGGTTTTGAACCCAGGTATGTGTAGCTCCAAAACCCTTGCTTTTAACCGTTAGGTTCTATTAGTTATTTGTGTTGTGCCAAGCACTGCATTAAATTCTAGGGACATAAGAATGAATCAGATTTGCTCCTTGTCCTCCAGAGAGACTGGTATATTATCTTGTCTCTCTTACCCACCTTTCATTTAGTGTTCAATGGATAGTCCTACTGTGAAGTGGAAACTGCAGAGCCCTGGAGCTTAAGATCTTTCCCAAAGTTGGGTTAGTAGGTGACAAAGTGGGAATCCAAACCCATGCAATCTGACTCCCCAGTCCACACCCCTAACCACCGTGCTGTCTTCCTCCCTGCAAATATTTGTAAACAGATACTCACCCAAGGTGTGATAATGTCTTTCATAGAGGTAAGTAAATGCATGATGTAACTGAACCATTGCTTGGGTCAAGTGATCAGGGACACCAGATATAGGGTTTAAATAATGCCACCAAGGGAGGTGCAAAGGTGAGAAAAGCATTCCATGGAGCAGGCCTCCAAAAGAGCAGGAGGATATATCTGTGTCCATCATCACAGTTCTCACTTTGGTCTTATTCAAAGTGACACAATAGCCCAGCATTGCACAACAGTCTCCCAAAAAGAATGGTTTGGTTTTTCATTTCTTGTTTTTATTTTCTTATTATTTTTACTTACATTCATAAAGTACACTAATCTTAAGTGTAAGCTTAATGAAGTTTTACGTAGGTATATACCCATATAAATACCACTCAAGGTAAGATGTAGATTATTTCCACAGCCTCAGAAGTTTCCTTCATGTTCCTTCCCAGTCCACACCCATACTCCTCGCCTGAGATAATCAGTGTTCTCACTTCCATCACCTCTATTGGTTGGTTTCGCCAGTTTTTGATTTTTGCATAAAAAGAATCATAAAATATGTGTTCTTTTGTGTCTAGTTTCTTTTGCTCAACAAAGTGTCTCTAAGATTCCTCAATGTGGTTGCATGTAGCAGTAGCCAATTCTTTTCAGGGCTGTCTCATTTCAATTGTATGAATATACCTTAATTACTCATGTATTTTAATGGTTATGGACATTTGAATTGCTTCTAGTCTTTGGATATTATAAATAAAAGTACTATGAGCATTCTTTGACATATCTTTTGGTGGATATGTGCTCTTATTTCACTTGAGTATATACCATGGAGTGAAATTGTCAAACCAAAAGATATATGTATGTATATGTGTGTGTGTATACACACATATACATATATATGCATATACATATATGTATAGCTTTAATATGTGTGGTCAGAATGTTTCCCAAAGTGATTGTATTGCTGTATATGACCACCAGCAGTATATGAATGTTTCAGTTCTCCACATTCTTACCAACATTTGATATGGTTCAGTCTTACCATTTAAAAAAATCTTTCAATTTTGAAATAGTTACAGATTCAAGGAACCATAATCAAGATGTGGAACTGTTCCATCACCACAAAGACTTCCCTCATGCCACCTGTATACAGTTATACCCACCATCTCCCCACATCCTTTGGAAGCCTTGGCAATCACTGATCAGTTCTCCATCTATGTTTTTGTCATTTAGAGAATGTTATATAATTGGAGTCATACAGTCTGCGACCTTTTGAGATTGCTGTTTTTCACCAATTTTCTTTATTGTTTTTCTGTTTTCAATTTCACTGACTACTGCTTTTAACTTTATTATTTCCTTCCTTCTGCTTGCTTTGGGTTTATTTTGCTCTATTTCTAGGTTCTGAAGGTAGGAGCTTAGATTATTCATTTGAGACCTTTCTTCTTTTCTAATATATGCTATAAATTTACCTTTCAGCACTGCTTTAGCTGTGTTCAACAACTTTTGATATTCTTTGTTTTCACTTTCATTTCATTTAATGTATTTGTTATAATTTTTCTGGAGACTTCCTCTTTGACCACTGGAACACTTAGAAGCGTGTTGTTTAGGTTTCACATGTTTGGGGATTTTTTGGTTAGTTTTCTGTTATTGATTTCTAGTTTGATTCCATGGTGGAAAGAGAATACATTCTGTATGATTTCAGTTCGTTGAATTTATTGAGGTTTGTTTTGTGGCCCAGAATATGTCTATCTCAGTGTATTTTCTCTGGGCACTTGAAAGTAATGTATATTCCACTATTGGTGGCAGTGTAAATTAGTTCAACCATTGTGGAAGACAGCGTGGCAATTTCTCAAAGACCTAAAGACAAAAATACTATTCAACCCAGTAATCCCATTACTGGGTATATACCCAAAGGAATATAAATCATTCTATTATAAAGACACATACTTGCATATGTTCATTGTAGCACAATAGCAAAGACATGGAATCAACCTAAATGCCCATCAATGACGGACTGGATAAAGAAAATGTGGGGCTGGCCATGGTGGTTCACGCCTGTAATCCCAGGACTTTGGGAGGCTGAGGTGGGTGGATTGCTTGAGGTCAGGAGTTCGAGACCAGCCTGGCCAAAATGGTGAAACCTTGTCTCTACCAAAAATACAAAAATTAGCTGGGCGTGGTGACACACATCTGTAATCCCAGCTAATTGGGAGGCTGAGGCACGAGAACTGCTTGAACTTGGGAGGTGGAGGTTGCATTGAGCGGAGATCATGCCACTGCACTCCAGCCTGGGAGACAGAGCAAGACTGTCTCAAAAAAAAAAAAAAAAAAAAAAAAAAGGTACATACATATACACCATGGGATAGTATGCAGCCATAAAAAAAAAAAAAGAACAAGATTATGTCCTTTGCAGGGACATGGATGGAGCTGGAGGCCATTATCCTTAATGAACTAATGCAGGAGCAGAAAACCAAATATCACATGTTCTCACTGATAAGTGGGAGCTAAATGATGAGAACACTTGACACACAGAGGGAACAACACACACTGGGGCCTACTGGAGGGTGGAAGATAGGAGGAGGGAGAGGATCAGGAAAAATAACTAATGGGTACTAGGCTTAATACCTGGGTGACAAAATAATCTGTAAAGAAAACCCCCATGACACAAGTTTACCAATGTAACAAACCTGTGCTTGTACCCCTGAACTTAAAATAAAAGTTAGAAAAAACCAACGGAGACTCCCCATCCCCAAATAACAAAAAGACAAAAACAAAGAAGCAAATAATGTATATTCTACTGTTCTTTGGTGGAGTGTTCTATGAATGGTGATTAGATCGTGTTGACTGATGGGGTTGTTCTTTTCTATATGCTTGCAGATTTTTTTTCTAGTTGTTGTTCTATCAATTGTTGAGGATTTTTCTATTTCTCATTTTAGTTCTGTCAGTTTTTGTTTCACATGTATTGCAGCTCTGTTGTTTTATGCATTAGGATTACTTTGTTTTCTTGGCTATTTAGCCCTTTTATTATCTAATGTCCCTCTCTGTCCCTGGTCATTTTATTTGCTCTGAACTTTACTATCTTATATTAATATAACAAATCCTACTTTCTTTTGATTAATGTTTGCATGGTATGTCTTTTTCATCCTTTTACTTTTAGCTTACCTGTATGATTAGATCTGAAGTGAGTTTTCTTGTAGACAGTATATAGTTAGGTTACATTTTTTAAAAATTCATTTTGCCAATTTCTTACTTGGTGTATTTAGACTTTTGACATTTAATGTAATTATTGATATGCTATGGCTTGAGTCTGCCAGTTTATTTTTTATTTTCTGTTTGTTCTCTCTGTTTTTCATTTCTCTGTTTTTTTTCTCCTGGTTTTCCCCCCGTAGGTTACGTGAACATTCTTTAGAATTCCATTTTGATTTATTTTTGTTTTTTATAATTTGTGTTTATTTGATTTTTTGTGTTATGGAGTATACCTCTTTGAATAACTTTACTATATTGCATATATAACTTACTAAATCTAGTGTCAACATTTTTTATCAGTCCAAGTGAAATGTGAAAACCTTACTTACCTTTGTGTCCCTTTACCCTCCCCCTTTTATAATCGTCTTAAATATTTTCTCTACATACATTGAGAACTACACCAGTCTGCTCTCATGCTGCTAATAAAGACATACCCATACCCAAGACTGGGTAATTTATAAAGGAAAGAACTTTAATTGACTCACAGTTCCACATGGCTGGGGAGGCCTCACAATCGGGCAGAGGGTGAGTGAGGAGCAAAGTCACGTCTTACATGGCAGCAGGCAAGAGAGCATGTGCAGGAGAACTGCCCTTTATAAAACCATCAGATCTCATGAGACTTATTGACTATCATGAGAACAGCATGGGAAAGACCTGCTCCTGTGATTCAATTACCTCCCGCTGGGTCCCTCCTACGACACGTGGGAATCGTGGGAGCTATAATTCAAGATGAGATTTGGGTGGGGACACAGCCAAACCATATCAACCGGTCAATGTTATAATTTTTGCTTTAACTGTCAAACATAATTTAGAAAACTCAAGAAGAGAAGTAAGATCTATTGTATTTATCCATATTTTTATTCTATTATTATTTCTTCCTCTCTAATGTTGCAAGATTTCCTTCTTTTATCATTTTCTTTCTGTCTAGAGAATTTCCAGTAGCTATTATTTCAGCATAGGCCTGCTGGTGACAGATTCCTTGTTTTTCCTTCATCTGAGAATGTCTCTGCTTCCCCCTTTATTCTCGAAGGATATCTTCACTGATATAAAATTCTGGATCGGCAGTTCTTTTTTCTTTCATCGGGACTTAAGAAATCTTGTGACACTTCTTTCTGGCCTCCTTAGTTTCTTGTGAGAAGTCTGCTATTATTTGAATTGTTTTCCCCCTACAGGTTAGGTGTCATTTCTCTCTCACTGCTTTTAAGATTTTTACTTTGTCTTTAATTTTCAGAAGTTTGACTCTAATGTATCTTTCTGTGAAAGTCCTTGGGTTTATCCTGTTTGGGGTTAGCATAGCTTCTTGGATATGTTTATATCTTTTTTCAAATTTGGAAATTTTTTAGCCATTATTTCTTGAAATACTTTTTTAGCCTGACCCTCTTTCTCCTTTCATCTTGAGACTCTGATGATACAGATGTTACATCATTTGTTACAGTTCCACAGGTCTCTGAGGTTCTATTCATTTTTTTTTTTTCAGTTGATCTTTTCTCTGTTGTTCAGACTGGGTAATTTCTATTGTTCTATATTCAAGTTCACTGATTATCTGTCATCTAACCTCTACGTTTTGCTGTCAAGCTCATCTCTTGAGGTTATTCTACAATTTTGGTTATTGTATTTTTCAGTTCTGAAATTTTCATTTTTCTTTGTATTTTCTACTTCTCTGCTGAGACTTTCTGATTTTTATTCATTTCAAGCATGTTCATAATTGCTTCTTAAAGCATTTTTATAATGGTTTCTTTAAAATTCTTGTCAGATAATTGTAACATCTGTGTCATCTCAGCGATCATATCTGTTGATTGTTTTTCTTGTTCAAGTTGAGACTTTCCTGGTTCTTGGCAAGAAGAATAATTTTTGGTTGAAAGGTGAACATCTTGGTTATTATGTTATGAGATGCTGGGTCTTAAATTTTCTGTTTTAGCTGGCATCTCTTGACATCACTCTGGCAGAGAGAAGGAGGGGTGCTAACTTGTTACTTCCAGGTGGCACTACAAATCCAGGCTCTCCATTGGCTTCCAGTGATACCTGGGGGTGGAGGAGGGACTTCTGATTACTGCTGGGTTGCGGTGGGAATTCAGGTTTCTTCCTTACTAGGCTTCTGCCCATATAACTGTGACTGGAAGAAACAAGAGTACTTTACTGCTCCCCATGTAGCCTCCATTGACACCATGGGTGGGAGGCCTCATGACCACTGGGTGGTGGTGAAAGTCTTAACTCTTCATCAGGCCTCCTCTGACACTACTCCAGTTGCGCAAGGGGTACCTCATTACTGCCAAATGGGAATGAAAGTCCAGGTTCCCCACATAGTCTTCGTAGACACCAGGAGGTGGGTGAGCAGAAATGAAAGTCCTCATGTGGCCTTCTCTGACAACACCCTGGTGGGAGAGGGGGGTTTTGTGGTGCCTTGTTACAGGCTGGCAAGTGTGGAAGTATGGGTTTCCCATTCACCATTTGCTGATGAAGATGGGGGTAGGGGCTGTAGTATTCTCTATTGTGTTTAGCTGGAGTAGAGCAGTTACTGTCTAAAAGTTTTCTGTCCTTCTAGGCTGTCCCTTTCCTGGTCCTCTGGTTAGAGAGGGCAGGCTTTTCTTGTCTGCGCCCATTGGATTTTCCAGTTTGTTGGCTTCTCCAGCATCCAGCCTGGTACATTTGTGGCAAAAACAAAAATCAAACAAAAAAAGAAGGAATTTACCACTGTGCTGTTCTTCAGGCTCCAAGGCCCTTGGTTCGTCTGCCATCTTCTCCTTTCCACCTTTCTGGGTCTTCTAATATTTGTTTTATATATAATGTCCAGGGGGGGTTAGCTGTACTTAGTAGCTGAAATAGGGAAAAATACATCTATTTCATTTTTCTGAAAGCAGAGGTCCTTTCTGAAGGGTGGCTTTAAAATGCTGTTTCATGCCATTTTAGGGTTCTAGGGTTTTACCTCAGGGGCTGCCATGGTGAGGAGAGGATTTGGCAGAGGAGGATGTCAAGTGGCGATACTCTGGGAGCCCTTACCTATGATTTAGTACAGCAGCTTTGTTGACTTTATATATTGGGGTTCTGAGATCTCATGGACAAACAGGTTCTGCTGCTTAAAAGAAGTTAGAAATCACTGCCATAAACTATTGAAATGTCCTCAAATTCTAGTATTTTAGTTTCCAAACTATCTCTCTCTCACTGTCTTTTACGCCTGAAAGAAGTGCAAAAATCTTTTGTCAAATCCATGTGTCTATGTTTTTAATTTGAGCAACATGGTAGCTATAACCATATGCCATCAAAGCAAAGTATCTAGGAAAGTTTCAGATATTTGCACACCTAACACAGATGTTTCATTTTGCTGTTCTTTCAGCTAGTGGGACAGAGGAAAGGATTCAGCATCTGGGGGACACATGCCTAGATGTGAGTCTTAACTAATCTCTAGCTATATGGTCTTATATGAGTGACAATTTCTCAAAGCTTCTATGTTCTCATCTGAAAACAGGGATGATAAGAACTAATTTGTGTGATAACTTATTAAATGCTAATGGACCATACAAAAGACACTTACTTAAAGGGTTGACCTCTGCAACACTGTTCAATATAATAGCCACTAGCTATGTGTGGCTATTGAGCATTTGAAATATGATAAGTGTGACTGAGTAATTTAATTTTATTTAATTTGAATTAAAAAATGATTGTTGATTCAGTTATTGAAAAACTTTGAAGTATATTTGGAACAATTTAAGTATGTGTATTTGGAACCCCTTCAGTATGGAACAACTATAAATGTTGTGAAATCTAAATAGAGGTCAAGTATTTCTGATGGAAATTTTGTGTCTGAGTTGTGTTGTGCTATAAAACACACTGGATTTTGAATACGTAGTATGAGAAGAAGAATATAAACTATTGGTAATTTTTATTATCAATATTTAGTACATGTTGGAGTGATATTTTAGAAATACTGAAATAAAATATATTTAAAAGTGATTTCATTCAGTTCTTATTATTTTTTTAAAGTATGGCTACTAGAAAGTTTAAAATTATATGTGTGGCTTACATCATATTTCTCTTAGACACTGTTCCTCTGGAATGATCATCATATTACATATGATATGGGTAAATAAACATCATATGCTTTTAAATTTGGTGTGACTGAGTGACTCCTTTAGATAGTTTTATCTGCTTAAGTTATTAAAATATATTTTCTTAAACAACTGAGCACTTGTGGGATATGTAGAATTTTTACCTAAAAGCTGACTGAGGTTGTAAGAGAGAAGCTTCTCTCATTATTGGTGGGAATGTCAATTGATATACCCCTTACCGGGTGACCATTCATTCATTTATTCATTCAGGAAATGTTTTTTGAGCTTCTACTGTGTGCCAGCTGCTATACTGTATCTGCAGACACAGATGTAAGCAGATATGAGATGCTTGTCCTTCTAGAAGTTACTGGATATAAGGAACAACTCAGTGTTAGGTGTGCAAATATCTGAAACTTTACTGAATATTTTGCTTTCATGGCATATGGTTATGGCTACCATGTTTCCCAAGCTAAAAACATAGACACATGTTCTTGGCAAAAGATTTTTACACTTTTTTTCAGGCATGAAAGACAGTGAGGGAGATATAGATTGGGAGCCAAACTGTTGGAATTTACTAACTACTTGGAAAGTCAGTCACTGGAAAAATAATTACAAGAATAGTCATTTAGTTACAATTGTGGTAGGCTCTACAAAGTAAAAAATAGTCTTAAAACACTCTTAAAATGAACATGCCATTTGAACAGAAACTTTGCTCTTGGGAATTTATCTTAGAGAAATATTCATGGATGTGCCCAAAGATATATGTACAGGAATGTTCCCTGATGTGTCAAAATAACAAAAATACCTAGAAACAACCCAAATGTTCAACAATTTGGGATTGGCTACCTAAATTATCTATTTGATGGAATACTACGCAGCCATTTAAAATCATGCTGAGAGACTTTAAAGTGTGATCACAAAAGCAATATGTGTACTATGATTCTGATGAAATAAACATAAATGCATGGAAAAGTACAAGTGCAATCTTCATCAACATGTTAATAGTGTTTATTTCTCTGGTGGGGTTACGTGTGACTTTTTTCTCTCCTTTGATCTTTGTGAAATTTCTGCATATCTTTTACAATGAACATCTATTAATTTGCTATTCAAAAAATTAATATGTTTTTGAAAAAATAAGCTGATTGAATCGGTCTGAATTTTATTTCATAATTTTGTTGAATTGGGACAGAGGAGAGGAAATGGAAAATGGGAATGCTAGTCCTATAGGATTTAATAGTTAATAAAAATTTAGACCATGTTTAGTCTACATTCATTGCTTATTTGAAACAATTAACATTAAATCAAAAGGAAATTGAAAAGAAATGAAAAAGCAACCTCAGCAACCTGAGTGGAACAGGAGATGATTGTTTCTTCTGTGCTTGAGTTTGTCATCATGAGCCAGATTTCTCTGCACAGTTCACTTTCTCAGGAGCCACATTTTGTAAATTCAGATGCTTCAGAAATTCACAATAAAGGTGTTTAATCAAAGCTTGGATTCGACCTATTTCAAAGATTAAAGGTCCCTTTCAACAAAATGGAGATTGCTTGAGGCTTATAAATAAGTTACCAAACAAGAAGCAGCCTTCATTTTTCATTGTCCGCTTGATACCACTTGGCTTATCCTGTGGTTCATAAGAGTAGGATTTTGGTTCTCTCCCATTTTATCTGTTCTTTGGGCTGCTCCTTCCATTGTCCAAGTAAAAAATTACACAAGGCTGTTCAGAATGGAGGTTTCACTATATCACAATCTGCCTGGAGTAGAGGTCTTCATATGCAACTGCCCTGAGGACTGTCTTGTGCAATAATTCAGCTTCCTTCCCTCAGATAAAAAATACTTGTATTTAAACAGTGACTAAAAGGAGGTTGGTAGCACTTAAAAAGTGCCGGTGCAGGAAAGAATGCTGAAGGAATCAGGGAAGGAAAACTTAGAATAACAACCAAACCCAAACCAGCTTTGCTTTCCTAACTATTGTTTTAATGAAGATAATAGACATTTGTAATTGCATGTTGTGTGCACCATGGTGGAGAGATAATTATGGGTCACTGCCACAAAACTGACTTCCAGGGGTTTTGAAGAAATGTCCAGTGAATGGGGACAAGGACCAGTGAGGAAAGGTCCTGAGGTCCTGGACAAACAAAAACAAGCCAATAACAATAGCTGCTACATTAATCGAATGCCTACTTTGAACCAGATGCTGATCTAGGCATTTTAAATAAGTTATTTCACATAGTCCCATATTTATTGGAGGCTTTGTTCATTTCCTTTTACTCTTTTTTCTCTAAACTTGTCTTCTCGCTTCATTTCATTCATTTGATCTTCAATCACTGATACCCTTTCTTCCAGTTGATCGAATAGGCTACTGAAGCTTGTGCATTTGTCATGTAGTTCTCATGTCATGGTTTTCAGCTCCATTGGGTCATTTAAGGACCTCCCTACACTGGTTATTCTAGTTAGCCATTCGTCTAATCTTTTTTCAACATTTTAAGCTTCTTTGCAATGGGTTTGAACTTCCTCCTTTAGCTCGGAGAAGTTTGATCGTCTGAAGCCTTCTTCTCTCAACTTGTCAAACTCATTCTCCGCCAGCTTTGTTCCGTTGCTGGGGAGGAGCTGCGTTCCTTTGGAGGGGGAGAGGCGCTCTCATTTTGAGAATTTTCAGCATTTCTGCTCTGTTTTTTCCCCATCTTTGTGGTTTTATCTACCTTTGGTCATTGATGATGGTGACGTACAGATGGGGTTTTGGTGTGGATGTCCTTTCTGTTTGTTAGTTTTTCTTCTAACAGTCAGGACCTAATCTACGCCTGATTGGTGTGCCTGAAAGTGACGGGGAAAATGGAACCAAGCTGGAAAACACTCTGCAGGATATTATCCAGGAGAACTTCCCCAACCTAGCAAGGCATGCCAACATTCAAATTCAGGAAATACAGAGAATGCCACAAAGATGCTCCTTGAGAAGAGCAACTCCAAGACACATAATTGTCAGATTCACCAAAGTTGAAATGAAGGAAAAAAAGTTAAGGGCAGCCAGAGAGAAAGGTCGGG
>NW_012103377.1:3396633-3401048 GCF_000951045.1 Mandrillus leucophaeus
AACATGGAATACTATGCAGCCATAAAAAAGGATGAGTTCGTGTCCTTTGTAGGGACATGGATGAAGCTGGAAACCATCATTCTCAGCAAACTATCGCAAGGACAAAAAACCAAACACCGCATGTTCTCACTCATAGGTAGGAATTGAACAATGAGAACACTTGGACACAGGAAGGGGAACATCACACACTGGGGCCTGTCATGGGGTGGGGATAAGGGGGAGGGATAGCATTAGGAGATATACCTAATGTAAATGACGAGTTAATGGGTGTAGCACACCAACACGGCACATGTATACATATGTAACAAACCACACATTGCGCACATGTACCCTAGAACTTAAAGTATAATTTTTAAAAAGTATAAAAAAAATAAATATGTTATTTCATTTGCAAACTTATTCTTAGAATTGTACAAAGTTGGTCTTATTTGTTTCACTTTATAGATGAAGAAAATTAAGTTCAGAAAAGTTATTACATAATACTATTATTACTAATGCTACTGTTATGACTGCTGGTCAATTTTATTGAGCAATTGCTATGCACTAGGCATATGCTCTGTATTTCCCTATCTCATTTAATCCTGGCAACAACACAATGAAGTATTCACCAGAACATATACCTAGTGACCTAAGATTCATACCCAATTGTGTTTACTTCAAAGTCCAACTCTTTCTATTGCACCTACAATGTCATCTACCACCAATCATCTTTAAAATGGTAGAATAATGATACCAGTGAAGAGTAACTGAAGAATAAAAGTGAACTTGATTTTTCTTTCATTTCTAAATTTGCTATAGATTTCTTTGGGGGCGGGGGCGTTGCTAATATATGTGTCACTAATTTTCATCCTCCTTTTTGAGGAGATAAAATTTTAGGGACTTACATGTGTTGCAGTGTTTATTTTCATCCCATTCATTAAACTAAGAACCCTTGGTTCACTCAATAATAATCCCTGGGGTTGATCTGTAATCTATTCCCAACCTGGGACTTCCTGCCAATCCAATGCTTAACAAACATTGACCAGTCTGATTGTTTTCCTTAAAAACTTGTCCAAAATCAAATCAGAAATTATTTTTTTACCCCCAAATCAAGACAATAGAGTTCATTAATCAGAGTTATCTAGTCTACTGGATTTGTGAAGTAAAAGGTACTCCTGGGCCCAGCCACATGTTCTCTCTTAGGCATATTTGTTCATTCCTCTTGCAGATTTTGTAGATTAAATGCATATTAGAAAAACTGTTATTTTGAATGTGAAAAAAACTAGACCACCTTGAGGCCAGCCTCAGTGTGGTGGTACCTTTAAAAGATAAATGTAGGCCGGGTGCCGTGGCTCATGCCTGTAATTCCAGCACTTTGGGAGGCTGAGGTGGGAGGATAACTTGAGCTCAGGAGTTTAAGTCCAGCCTGAGCAACATGGCAAGATGTTGTCTCTACTAAAGAAAAAAAAATAGCTTGACTTGGTGGTGCATGCCTGTAGTCCCAGCTACTCCAGAGGCTGAGGCGGGAGGGCTGCTTGAGCTTAGAAGGTGGAAGCTGCAGTGAGCTATGATCGTGCCACTGTACTCCAGCCTGGGCAATAGAGCAAGATCTTGTCTCAAAAAGAAAAAGAAAAATCTATTATAGTTCCAAAGCCTTCAAGAGTGATGCAGATATTTATTCAATACTCAGCTAGCTTTTCTTTTCTTTCTCCTTCCTTTTTCATTTATTTCCAGCCACTTGCTCTAACAAGTATGCGTTTCTACCTATTCCCTTGATCACAACTACAGTTTCAACTATCAGAGGAGCGACTGGAGGGCAGGATATGCAGGAGACAGAACTTGTGCATTTATAATTGTTATGTGCATGGGACCTGAGTACTGTTAGTTTTTGTTTTTATTAATCGTAGGCGATTTTAATATGCAGTCCAAGTTAAAAACCTCTGCTTTAAGGGATATATAGTTGGATTCTTTTGTTTCATCTCTTCAAGGATGTGGCAATTTTCCTTTTTGTCTTTCCTGCCTCTTACTGTTTTGTTTTTCATATTCACTTTTCAGCCTTTCACTTTTCCATTCTCATTTGTTCCCTTACACCTACTTTCTTTCTAATCGACAGTTGGGATGAGAATTCAAGTACAAGTTGTTCCTTTGTGAGGTGATCCTAGGAGATTCCAGTAGTGGAGTAGGGAAGCGAGAAAGGGCAGGGAAGGCAGCTAATAAGAATGTATTATCAAGGGTGCCTACTCTGGGCAATGAGAGCTTTGTCTGGTTTGAAAGATAAAACACATACCTCAGAGTTATCCCATCTAAGGGGCACAGGAGCTGGGAGATTTATCTAACAGTTCCTTCCAGATACTGGTTGAGGACTGTTCCCAGGAGCCCTTAATCTTCTGCCCCTTCTAGCCTGTTGTGTGTGCAGGGAGAGTGTGGGTGGTAGCAGCCAAAAAGAGCTCTCAAGCCAAGGGCTGTAGGTGCCGATAGTTGGAAGTCCAGTCAGTACACAGCAGAGGTAAGCTACATTATACTCTTGTTCTCAATCACTAGTAAACAGATTCAGGTTCAGCACCTTTACCGCTACTCTGTTCTCCCTCAGCTTTTTCCAATTTTTTCATTATCTTATTTCACACCATGCTGCCTCATACTTCATCTTTGCTCAATTTCTCTTTCTAGCACTCTCCTTTTATATTTAAGGCCACGATCCCCTCCCTCCTGGACAAGTCTGCATAAGGCACTGGTGGTTAATTAGGGTAACAGTAAAGAATGAGTGAATGGGCATGATCCACATTGCTGCCAGATCTAAACCCCAGTGTGTTTCCAAAACTCATATCTGAGGGAAATTCTCCATTGAAATGAAACTTTTTTTTCACTGCAGTCTTGTCCTATAATTTTGCCTGTGGCATTTGACCTCCCTGATTTAATCAACTCATTAGCAATTTAACATCATACTTTTCCTCCCTGGGATGTCATTTCAATTAAGCTGTGAGTGCAAAAAACACACTTAAACTCAAAGTTCTTTTTCTTTTCTCTTACTCAATAACAATCAACACGGAAGACTTCGGCGACTAAATGTATGGGGTTTTTTCCTTACCAGCAAGCAAGCAATCAATTCTGCAGCAGACACCAATTTTGTGTCCTCTAATTCAATTCTGACATTACTGGAGATAGCATCAGATCCCACAGGTTGAGGGATCAGTCTCACAAAACTACTCCCACTTCTGATGCCAGTTGCAAGCCCCAGTTTGTTTTACCTGTGCTTCTGACTGATTGGTAATAAATCGGGAATCCCATGATCCTCTTCTTGGGTTCAATTAATTTTCTAGAGCAGGTCACAGAATTCAAGGAAGCACTTAGTTATGTTTACCAGTTTATCATAAAGGATTTACAAAGGATACAGATGAAGAGATACATGTGGCAAAGCATGTGAGAAGGGGTGTAGA
Source organism: Mandrillus leucophaeus (assembly GCF_000951045.1). Taxonomy (NCBI): domain Eukaryota; kingdom Metazoa; phylum Chordata; class Mammalia; order Primates; family Cercopithecidae; genus Mandrillus; species Mandrillus leucophaeus. Next base: position 3,400,047 of record NW_012103377.1, read on the forward strand.
GCTTCTATGCCCTTCCTAGTGGGTCACCCTCCAGAAACCTCCACATGTTCACCTCCCTGAGGTCATGGAGTGGGGCTGAAAGCCCCAAGCCTCTAAACATGCCTTGGTCTTTCTTTGAAACCTTTCTTTAATACTCTAGAAAGATTAATTGTAAGTTCCCTAGTACTTACACAGCCTTCAGTTACTGCCTCTACTACAACACCAGTCAGCTTATAGTCTGGTTAGGTTTATCTGTCTTCCTTACTATGAGACCCTCAGGGATCCAGACACTTCTTTTTTTTTTTTTTTTTTTATTATACTTTAAGTTCTAGGGTACATGTGCACAATGTGCAGGTTTGTTACATATGTATACATGTGCCATGTTGGTGTGCTGCACCCATTAACTCATCATTTACATTAGGTATATCTCCTAATGCTATCCCTCCCCCCACCTCCCCACAATAGGACCCGGTGTGTGATGATCCCCTTCCTGTGTCCAAGTGATCTCATTGTTCAATTCCCACCTATGAGTGAGAACATGAGGTATTTGGTTTTCTGTTCTTGCGATAGTTTGCTGAGAATGATGGTTTCCAGCTGCATCCATGTCCCCACAAAAGACACGAACTCATCCTTTTTCATGGCTGCATAGTACTCCATGTTGTATATGTGCCACATTTTCTTAATCCAATCTGTCACTGACAGACATTTGGGTTGATTCCAAGTCTTTGCTATTGTGAATAGTGCTGCAATAAACATACGTGTGCATGCGCCTTTATAGCAGCATGATTTATAATCCTTTGGGTATATCCCCAGTAATGGTATGGCTGGGTCAAATGGTATTTCTAGTTCTAGATCCTTTACATTTTGACATGTTTTTGCAATGGCTGGTACCTGTTGTTCCTTTCCATGTTTAGTACTCCCTTCAGGATCTCTTGTAGGGCAGGCCTGGTGGTGACAAAATCTCTCAGCATTTGCTTGTCTGTAAAGGATTTTATTTCTCCTTCACTTATGAAACTTAGTTTG
>NW_012103377.1:3401098-3401599 GCF_000951045.1 Mandrillus leucophaeus
GACCAGAAAAATTCACAGCTGAATTCTACCAGAGGTACAAGGAGGAGTTGGTACCATTCCTTCTGAAACTATTCCAATCAATAGAAAAAGAGGGAATCCTCCCCACCTCATTTTATGAGGCCAACATTATCCTGATATCAAAGCCTGACAGAGATACAACAAACAAAGAGAATTTCAGACCAATATCCCTGATGAACATCCATGCAAAAATCCTCAATAAAATACTGGCAAACCAAATCCAACAGCACATCAAAAAGCTTATCCACCATGATCAAGTGGGCTTCATCCCTGGGATGCAAGGCTGGTTCAACATACACAAATCAATAAATGCAATCCAGCATATAAACAGAACCAAAGACAAAAACCACACGATTATCTTAATAGATGCAGAAAAGGCCTTTGACAAAATTCAACAGCGCTTCATGCTAAAAACTCTCAATAAATTCGGTATTGATGAGACGTATCTCAAAATAATAAGAGCTATTTATGACAAACCCACAG
>NW_012103377.1:3401649-3402092 GCF_000951045.1 Mandrillus leucophaeus
ATGCCAAAATGTAAAGACCATCAATGCTAGGAAGAAACTGCATCAACTAACGAGCAAAATAACCAGTTAACATCATAATGACAGGATCAAATTCATACATAACAATATTAACCTTAAATGTAAATGGGCTAAATGCTCCAATTAAATACACAGACTGGCAAACTGGATAAAGAGTCAAGACCCATCAGTGTGCTGAATTCAGGAGACCCATCTTACGTGCAGACACATATAGGCTCAAAATAAAGGGATGGAGGAAGATCTACTGAGCAAATGGAAAACAAAAAAAGGCAGGGGTTGCAATCCAAGTCTATGATAAAACAGACTTTAAACCAACAAAGATCAAAAGAAACAAAGAAGGCCATTACATAATGGTAAAGGGATCAATTCAACAAGAAGAGCTAACTGTCCTAAATATATATGCACCCAATACAGGAGCACCCAGA
>NW_012103377.1:3402142-3414316 GCF_000951045.1 Mandrillus leucophaeus
TCTTTCTTACAGTTGATCGAGTTGGTTACTGAAACTTGTGCATTTGTCACGTAGTTCTCGTGTCATGGTTTTCATCTCTATCAGTTCTTTTAAGGTCTTCTCTGCATTGATTATTCTAGTTATCCATTCATCTATTCTTTCTTCAAGGTTTTTAGTTTCTTTGCACGGGTTACATAGTTCCTCCTTTAGCTCTGAGAAGTTTGATCGACTGAAGCCTTCTTCTCTCAACTCATCAAAGTCATTCTCCGTCCAGCTTTGATCCGTTGCTGGCGATGAGCTGCGTTCCTTTGGAGGGGGAGATGCGCTCTGATTTTTCGAATTTCCAGCTTTTCTGCACTGCTTTTCTCCCATCTTTTTGGGTTTATCTGCCTTTGGTCTTTGATGATGGTGATGTACTGATGGGGTTTTGGTGTGTGTGTCCTTTCTGTTTGTTAGTTTTCCTTCTAACAGTCAGGACCCTCAGCTGTAGGTCTGTTGGAGTTTGCTTGAGGTCCACTCCAGACCCTGTTTGCCTGGGTATCAGCAGCGGAGGCTGTAGAAGATAGAATATTGCTGAACAGCGAGTGTTGCTGTCTGATTCTTGCTCTGGAAGCTTCGTCTCAGGGGGGTACCCCACCGTGTGAGGTGTGAGGTGTCAGTCTGCACTTAGTGGGGGATGTCTCCCAGTTAGGCTACTCAGGGGTCAGGGACCCACTTGAGCAGGCAGTCTGTCCCTTCTCAGATCTCAACCTCCGTGCTGGGAGATCCACTGCTCTCTTCAAATCTGTCAGACAGCAGCATTTACCTCTGCCGAGGTTTCTGCTGCTTTTTGTTTAGCTATGCCCTGTCCCCAGAGGAGGAGTCTACAGAGGCAGGCTGGCCTCCTTGAGCTGTGGTGGGCTCCACCCAATTCAAGCTTCCTGGCGGCTTTCTTTACCTATTTAAGCCTCAGCAATGGTGGGCGCCCCTCCCCCAGCCTCACTGCTGCCTTGCAGTTAGATCTCAGACTGTTGTGCTAACAATGAGGGAGGCTCCGTCGTCGTGGGACCCCCTGGGCCAGGTGTGGGCTATAATCTCCTGGTGTGCCATTTGCTAAGACCCTTGGTAAAGCGCAGTATTAGGGTGGGAGTTACCTGATTTTCCAGGTGTTGTGTGTCTCAGTTTCCTTTGGCTAGGAAAAGGAATTCCCTTCCCCCTTGTGCTTCCCAGGTGAGGCAATGCCTCGCCCTGCTTCAGCTCTCACTGGTTGGGCTGCACCCATGGACCAGCGCCAACTGTCCGACATGCCCCAGTGAGATGAACCCGGTACCTCAGTTGAAAACGCAGAAACCACCCGTCTTGTGTGTTGCTCACGCTGGGAGCTGGAGGCTGGAGCTGTTCCTATTCGGCCATCTTGGGCATGCCCCAAGACACTTCTTATGTATCACTGCATTGCCAGTTGTAATTCATCACCTATCGTATAGGAGGCTCTCAGTAAATATTTGTTGAACAAATGAATGGAAGTTTAGAACATTTAAACAGCTAAGAATTGACTAAACAATGCTTTTACAAGGGGGCAGAGAGACCTTATGATGTGGGAGTGGGAAGAAAGAATTTGATGTGTTAGCCTTCAAGGACTGGGCCTGAATCAACTTGAGTTTCATTTGAGAATTAAGTATGTCTATACCAAAATCAATGAAGAAAACTAACCCTGTTTTGGTAAAAATATAAGTTACTTGTTTGAAATTTGCTATGCCTACTTTTTCCATGATAAAATGGAAATTTTAATGTATTTCATCTGAAGGAGATGTGTAAATACAGTACGAATGAAGGAATTATGAATATTCATGAGGGATTATTACTATATTAATAGAAAAATGAGTCAGGTCCAAATGTGTTCAATCTAGGCCATAATTGCTCGCTGACATAAAGTGTGAGCTCTAAGGAAAACTGCTGTTTCAAGTTTCATGAAAGCACATTATCCTTCAAAATATTTTAATTAAAATAGCTCAGTAAAACACTTAGAATCAAATTCAAAGTTTTTTCTTCCTTTTTCCAAATGGGGTGATCAGGAAGAAAGTAGGTCAGAAACAGCTCTTTGGAGATGAAGGACAACACATCTCACATCAGCCTCAGAAGTGCCAATTGCAATTAACATCTGGCAAACCACATAGTTTACACTGTGTTGGCAAGTCATTTTCTACTGCTGAACTTTTATCTTCCAAATTTCTGGGCCTTTTCAGGTTAAATGTTTCTGATAATACATTATTTTTACTTTTCAAGGACATTCTGTGTACCTGTCTAATGTCTGACCTTGTTCCCAAGGACTGTGGGATGGCCTTGGATACCAAAAGAGGCAGGGTTACTGGGGCTTTGTGGGAGCCAAGTCATGGATCATGGCATTGGACCTGATGGAATGCGGCACAAATCTGTCTTTTCTATTGTGCATGTATGTTTGAGGGTTTGTACTAGCTACTTAATAGTAAGACTGACATGATACTTGCCTTCTAAAGTCTATCTACACCAGGGCTTCTTAACCTAGAGTTAATTTGGGGGGCTTAAGGACTTAAATATTTCTTTTCATTATCCTATAACTGAAATTTAATATTTATTTCACTTATGAATATTGGCGATGAACCACAATGTTGAGAAGTTGTGTCACCAAGGGGTTAGCGTGTGAACTGTGGAGTCAGGCTGCCTGGGGGTCACTTCTACTCCATCAATGACTAGCTCTGTGACCTTGGGCAATTCACAGAATTTCTTGGTGTCTCAGTTTCTACATTTATAAAATGGTGAAAATAATAGTACTACCTAATTTATACAATTTTGTAATGGAATAATTGATTTCACTAAAACACTTACCACTCTCAATATAGAAAACATTAGCTATGTCTTAGCCTTATTATATCTACGATTCTTTTCCAGTTTATTCACGTCTCATGGATTTGATTGTAGCTGAAAATCTCCAAATCCTTTTCTCTCACAACTTTGACTATTATCCTTTTGTCAGGATTATTTTACTGCTTTAATTTTACTTTTTAAAAGAGAATTTGAAGGATTCATATTTGAGGGATTTTTGACTTGGTGAAACAAAAGTCTTCAAATATAGAAGAGTTTTGCGTATTTACCATCAGGAGAAAAATAATGAAATAAGAATTGAGACCATATACTAGAGGTAATTGTGCATATCCTGATTATAAAAGCATTCAATGAGTATTCTGGTTACTTGTATTTTGAAACTAATGCCTTTTCAAAAAGATACTACTTTCATTCTAATCCAATGAGGGATAAGGAAATAATGTATGCATTTTTATTTACTAAAAAACTTTAGTTAGGAAACTAAAAAGAAGTGAAAAATTTCAAGTTGGGAAATACCTTCTTTAACACAGGAATGAAAAAGTGAACTCACCAGTACCATATACAGGAACACCAATCTATATATGGTAGGCCAGAGTTTTCTCTAGAGTGGTCTGCAGAAGGAATGAACCTGGGGTGGGGGGATGCCCTGTGACCTAGAATGATGCTGTTGTAGACATGTAGATATGCCGACTGATGATATGATGGGGGCTCTACTGCATTAGTCTGCTAGGGCTGCTGTAACAAAGTACCAAACTGGACAGCTTAAACAACAGAAATTTATTGTATCATGGTTCTGGAGGCTGGAAGTCCAAGATCAAGGTATGGGCAGGATTGGTTTCTTCTGGGGGTCGTGAGAGAGAATCTGTTCCATGCTACTCACCTAACTTTCTAGTGGTTTGCTGGCAATCTTTGGCCTTCGTGACTTGTAGATTCATTACCCTGATCCCTGCCTTGGTGTTCACATTGTATCCTTCTCCCTGTGCATATCTGTGTCAGGATTTTCCCCTTTCATAAGGACACCAGTTGTATTGGATTAGGGCCCACTCTACTCCATTACGACTTCATCTTAACTAATTGCACTTGCAATGACCGTAAATAAGGTCACATTCTGAGGTACTGAGGGTTAGGGATTCAACATATGAATTTTGGAGGGGCGGGAACAACAATTCAATTCATAATATTTACTAATGGGAAAGGTAGCAATTATAGTTTTAAAGGTTGGCCGTGCCCAGATATAGGTTGCTAATGGATAAACTCTTCTCTTAGATAAAGTGTGGATATAAAATGTATTCAGAATTAGCCAGAATCTTTTTAGCCACTTTATTTAACCAAACTGAATTCTTCCTCTCTTTGGCCTGAAGACATCCCTCTCATCTACTTTCCAAAATCTTCTTATGTTAATGCATATGCTTCTCTTTAAGGCCTTCCTTGGCCTATGCTGCTACTTTGCTTCTATTTTGGGATAATTTTGGCCTTTGCAACAGGTGACCTAACACTGCCAAAACCACCTAGTGCATGGTGACAAGAAGAAAGCAATAGAAGAAGAGTCAGGGACTAGGCAAGTGATGTGCCCAAATGGCAATAATGAAGTAAACTGTGTATATTAAGAATGACTATCTTTCAGGTTTTCAAAGCTGACGTTTACCTGGTTCTTATTTCTTCAGGACCACAGGAGTGGCTTTCTAAGGTCTAACTCAAAAACAAACCAAGGGTTTTTTCTGCCCTAAAACCTAATTCAAATGTTAAAGGATAGCAAACCTGTTGGTTCTAGGTGTAGTGATGATTTTAAAAATACACATGAAATAATACTTGGCAGAGAGGAAGAAAGTTCATGCTGCCATCTGGTTTAGGCCACATGGTTGTGGCTCCAGTTTTTTGATGATCACAGATACCAGTGTGGGATTAATCCAATGCCAACTCATATCTTGGTTTCTCAGAGGTTTTTTTTTTTTTTTTTTTTTTAACTTCTGGATATTTGCTATATTCAAAGAGTAAATGGTAACTGAAACCAGCCTTGGGTCTAGTGCAGCTGTCCCAGAGTTATGTTTCAGTATTTGTGTGGGCTACATTCATAATACACTTTGTAAGAGCTTAATATAAATTCTTGGAACTCAGATAATACCTCTATGTCTATTAAAAGAAGTTAGAACTTTGGGATTTAAGATGAGGTTGCTTGGCAATAATAACACAGAATAAAGCAAGTCACCTTAATGCAAAGCAATTATTTCTTCTACAAGACAGATTGTCATAATTTAAGGAGAAAAGCTTTCATCTTTAAAAAAAACTGGAAAAACACAAGTTACCACATGGCAGAATGAATTTTTTAATTTATAAAAGCAAAATTTTATTTCCAATAATTTAGTAAAATAGAAAGCAATAAATAATAATTATGATTCTGTGTTATTTTATTGTTGGAAGTGTTGAAAACTTACCATCCTGTGTTTTTCACTCAATTATAAAGAATTTTTTTGAATGACGGGTTTTTTTCACATGTGAAAAAAACAGTCATTCTCTACAGGGAAAGAAAAAAGATTCAGGAGAATTGAGTGACCCAGGGAACATTTGAATGACTCTATATATCAGATGTTGGCAATCTTCAGCTGTAAAGGGAAGATAGGAAATATTTTAGGATTTGCAGGCCATGCCATTTTGGTTGCAACAACTCCACACTGCTTCTGTAGGGATGAAAGCAGCCATAGGTAATAGGTAAATGAATGGACATGGCTATGGTCCAATAAAACTTTATTCACAAACACAGGCAGCAGTCTGTGGTTTGCCAACCCTTGCTATATATTATTAGGAAGAGCTTTATGATCAAGTAATAAATAGTGAAAATAATACAGAATTTGGTGCTTTACAACCTTTTACATAATTTCACATGTATTTTTTTCATTGGAGCACTCTAGATTTCAACACTTTTTTCCATCACTGAGGGAAAAACCTATAATGAACATTGTAGGAAAGCCTCCACCAAACCATGAGTTCCTTGAAGACATGTTTCAAATCTTATTTTCCAGTACCTGGCAGTGTCTATTGAATTGAATCAGTGCATTTCCTATAAACTCCATGTACTTATTGTATTTCCTTGCCTCTTCCTGTCTCAGTGATGCATTTTACTCTCCCCAGCAGCTGTTCCCTTGACCCTGTACACATTTGGAATCTTCCATACTTATGCTGAGTATCTACATGTATTCCTAAAGATATTTCAGTTGACCTAAAGAACTAGGGTGGAGTCAATGGCTTTTCTCCCTCATATCTAACTGGCCTATGTGGATCAACCTCATTGAGCATCTATTATCAGGCACTTAAAAAGGTAAAGGACTATTTTTACTGGCACAGTGGACAAAAAAGGAAAAGACAGAATCCCTTATTTCTCTACTCCCCTAGTTTGGAATCAAGGCAGGATGCTTTTTCCATCTGGCCACCTCCCTGAGATGGGAGTGACTGGAGAGGATGAGGTGCTAGTGAGTGCTTTTGGACCCAGTTGTGACTTCTGCTGGTCCCCACTCTGAGTCATTTATTCCTAAGAAGCACCCAGTTGTAGTAACAGAAAATGGACTAAGACATATATCCACATAAAATAATGTATAATCACGTGTGTGTGTGTGTGAACATATATATATATGTTCAATCGAGTTTTATAATTATAGTATTAAATAAAATCTTTAACATCCATTTTTAGCTAGATTTTTCCAAATTTAGAAGAGGTGTTTTATCAAAACTTTTTCTTTTGTGTTTATAATATTCTCTGCTTTGTGTATTTTGACAAGCATCTCTTAATTCTTCAACCTGGTTTGGGGGTGATATTAAGAGGATGAATCTAAGAAAAAATTCTCAAGGAGATTCAGGAATACCCAAATAAATATTTTACTAGTCATTATTGTCCTCCTCCCCGTACCCTGCCAAATATGGTCCTAAAGGTAAATAGATGCACACAAGAGGAAAATCAGGCTGTATTACTTCCTGGGGCTGTGTCTCCAGACTACACTACAAACTCACGGACATCATGCAATATTCATTTGCCTCGGCCAGGCTCACCTAAAAAAATAGTCCTGTTTTCTAAGTCCAAACCTAAGTTTAGTCTTGACCCTCCTAACTGAGGAAGGCCACAGCTTTCCACCTGTGCAGGAGGAAACAAGGTGAAAGAGACAGAGAAAACAAGCTTGTCCCAGGGATTAGAGCTGCAGTCCCAAATGTTTTAATGCAGTGACAAAGGCCCCTGAGGTGGGCTGTCATGGGGAAGACAAGGAAATTGAAAGGAAGAGTGAAAGGGTCAGGGAAGGGGAGACAGACAAGCAGACAGAGAGAGATAGTGATAAAGAGAGGCAGGTGCAGACAGAGCCACAGACAGAGACAACTACGATAGTGGGTGTGAATGTCAGACAGAGCAACGTGGCAGAGAGCAGAGCCAGGGGAGAAAGGAAGCTAGTGACAAAGTGCTCACAGCAGGAAGAGCCAAGGACATTCAGGACAGCAGGACAGCAACTGAAAATTGTTTATTGAGCTGCACAGTGCTATGATCCTCCTCCATTCTTCCCAAACCTACCCACCTCAGAGTTTTGTACATGGTGATTTGGGGGTATGAAGGAAATAGGGGTGATTTGCAGAATGGAGCCTGTGGCAGGGCTGTTAGATATATACAGGGTTGGACAAAGGGCAAGTGGAGCTGAAATCAAGCCAAGCATGTTCCATTTGCCAAGCCCTGTGCCCATGGGGCTGCATCTTTTTGTAGTGGGGGTTACAGTCAAGACACGCTTTTTTTTTTTTTCTTTCTTTTTTTGAGACAGAGTTTCACTCTTGTTGTCCAGGCTGGAGTGCAGTGGTACGATCTCGGCTCACTGCAGCCTCCACCTCCCGGGTTCAAGCGATTCTCCTGCCTCAGCCTCCCAAGTAGCTGGGATTACAGGTATGTACCACCATGCCTGGCTAATTTTGTATTTTTAGTAGAGACCATGTTGTTAGTTTCACCATGTTGGCCAGGCTGGTCTTGAACTCCTGACCTCAGGTGATCCACCTGCCTTGGCCTCCCAAAGTGCTGGAATTACAGGCTTGAGCCACCGTGCTTGGCCACGTTTTTCTTGAAGCTCTGTCTTTTTGCTCATCTAGGTTGTACTTCTTGTCATTTCCATTGATGTGAAGGAGCCCAGGCTTGAATTATTGAGCTGCTACCATACATTGTTGGGCATTGTGCTGGCTACTGGGGATTCCATCATCTACAAAGCAGGTGTGCTTCCAGACTCATTGTTTTCCACTTTCAAAGGTGAATTCCTACCCATTCTTTAAATTCCAGCGTAAACACCATAACATCTTTGGGGAAGCTGCAGCAGCTGGTGTTGATGCTGGCCTCGTGTCCCCTGAGCCTTCCACTCTTCTCCAGCATCATTCTTCTCTAATTGAGGGCATTTTTTGGCATTGTGGATCCTTGCTCAGCTGCACATAGACCAGAGGATGTTTGCCAGTGTCTGGAAATATTTTTTGGTTGTCACACTTCGGAGGAGCAGGGGGTGATGCTATTGGCATCTAGTGAGTAGAGGCCAGGGATGTTGCTAAATATCCTACAATGCACAGGACAGTCCCAAAACAAAGGATCACCTGGATCCAAATGTCAATAGTGCTGAGGTGGAGAAACCCTGATGTAGATACACCCAGAAGTGTGTCTGCATGTTGAGGGGGGTGTTAAGGCTCCTGGGAGACAGCCCTCAAGGAATGAGGAACAGCGCCAGTGGATAGATACCTGAAGCTCCTCGGCTTCTGGTGAGAGAATTCTGAGGTGTATTCCACATAGTTTCTCAAAGGGTCCTCCGCAGGACTGAGCCTCAGTTGCCCACAAAGACAAATTGCTCCTTTCATTGGCTTTTTCTTTTTCTTTTCTTTTTTATTTTTTGAGACAGGGTCTTGCTCTGTCACACAGGCTGGAGTGTAGTGGTGCAATCTCGGATCACCAAATCTTCGACCTCTCTGGGCTCATGTGATCCTCCCACCTCAGTCTCCCAAGTAGCTGGGACCACAGGTGTGCACCCCCACATCCAGCTAATGTTTTGGTGTTTTGTAGAGACAGGGTTTTGCCATGTTGTCCAGGCTGGACTTGAACTCCTGGGCTCAAGTGATTCTCCCACCTTGCCCTCCCAAAGTGCCGGGATTGCAAGGTTGAGCCACTGCACCCAGCACCTTTCACTGGGTTTTAAAAACATCTTTCCATCTTACTCTCTTCATTTCCTCACTCCTGCTTTTCGGGGTCACCTCCTAAATCAACTAATTGCACTCAAGTCTTTCTCTCGTGGTCTGCATTTAGAGGCACCCGGACTAAGACAGAAGCCTTCCTGGATCCCTAGGTATATCAGGTTTCTCCACCTTGAGTGCTCCTCTCTCTCTTTGAAGTGACTACTTATTCAGTGTTGGTCTCCAGCATAGGCTGTGAACACTAAGGAGAGTTTCCATGCCTGTCGTGTTCAGTGCTTTGTTTTCGTGGCCTAGTGCAGTTTCTGGCACATAGTAAATGATCAAAAAAGTTTGTTGACTGACTGAATAAATAAAGGAGCAAATTTAGGCTGTTTTCTTCCTTTGAATTCATAGCTCCTTTAATGTGTGCCTTCCTCTATGCTTGAATGGCTTAAGGAGACAACAGGAAAACTTCCAGAAAGAGTGGGAGGGCAGGCCTTGGGTGAATTGATGGCAACATTCTTTGAGCTAAAATGGGGCCATCTTGTCAGATTCTTCAGACTCAGGGGTAGGATCTTGGAATATTAAATAGTCTGAGACCATCCACAATAGATTTGTTTAACAGAGACTCAAGGTCTAAAGCATAATAAGGAGGATTATCACAAGACTCACAGGAAATAGACAAGTTGGAAACAATGGGAGATTTTTGTGAAGGAAAAGGAAAAGGAAAGAAAAATAACATTGTGTAGCATCTCCTATATGCCTTGCCCTGTGCTTTAGTTCTATTAGCTCACTTCAAGTTAGATGTTATAATACCCATTTTGCAGATGAAGACATTGACATTTAGAGATGGAAAATGGCAGAGCCCAAATTTGAACCTCGACCGGCCCCTCTCCAAGGCTTATGGTATTTTCTATTACAGTGGAGGGTGGTGGTGGGGAGGTGTCTAGAGACTACATAGATTTGGGGCAAGTGTGGTGGTGGTGGGGGACAGCCATTGGGTGAGGGATTGGATACGGTGCCCTTTCAGTTCTTTTTTAGTTATTTATAAAGGTTTTTAAAATGTATTTATAAAGGTTTCTTTTTCCCCCATAAGTTTTTGGGGTACAGGTGGTATTTGGTTACATGAGTAAGTTCTTCAGTGGCGATCTGTGAGATTTTGGTGCACCCATCACCCGAGAAGTATACACCACACCATATTTGTAGTCTAGCCTTTGTCCCCCTCCCACTCATCCCCGCAAGTTCCCAAAGTCCACTGCATCATTCTTATGCCTTTGTGTCCTCATAGCTTAACTCACACATATCAGTGAGAACATATGGTGTTTGGTTTGCCATTCCTGAGTTACTTCACTTAGAATAATAGCCTCCAATCTCATCCAGGTCACTGCAAATGCTGTTAATTCATTCCTTTTTATGGATGTGTAGTATTCCATATATATATGTATGTATAAAGTATATACATATATATATGTATGTATAAAGTATATACATATATATGTATGTATAAAGTATATACATATATATGTATGTAAAAAGTATATACATATATGTATGTATAAAGTATATACATATATATGTATGTATAAAGCATATACATATATATGTATGTATAAAGCATACAAAGTATATATAAAGTATATAAAGAAACTGTTATATATATGCTAGTGACAAAGTGCTCACAGCAGGAAGAGCCAAGGACATTCAGGACAGCAGGACAGCAACTGAAAATTGTTTATTGAGCTGTACAGTGCTATGATCCTCCTCCATTCTTCCCAAACATATATATATATATATATATATGTGGTGTGTGTGTGTATATATATATATATACACACACCACAGTTTCTTTATATACTCAATGATTGATAGGCATTTGGGTTGGTTCCACAATTTTGCAGGAGTTAATTGTGCTGCTATAAACATGCGTGTGCAAGTATCTTTTTTGAATAATGACTTCTTTTCCTCTGGGTAGATACCTAGCAGTGGGATCAAATGGTAGTTCTACTTTTAGTTCTTTAAGGAATCTCCACACTGTTTTCTATAGTGGCTGTACTAGTTTACATTCCCACCAGCAGTGTAGAAGTGTTCCCTGATCACTGCACCTGCACCAACATCTGCTGTTTTTTGATTTTTTGATTATGGCCATTCTTGCAGGAGTAAGGTGGTATCACATTGTGGTTTTGATTTGCGTTTCCCTGATCATTAGTGATGTTGAACATTTTTTCAAATGTTTGTTGGCCATTTGTATGTCTTCTGTTGAGAATTGTCCTTAGCCCACTTTTTGATGGGATTGTTTTTTTCTTACTGATTTGTTTGAGTTCATTGCAGATTCTGGATATTAGTCATTTGTCAGATGTATAGATTGCGAAGATTTTCTCCCACTCTGTGGGCTGTCTGTTGACTCTGCTGACTGTTTCTTTTGCCACGCAAGACTTCTTTAGTTTTATTAGGTCCCAGCCATTTTTTCTTTGTTTTTATTGCATTTGCTTTTGGGATCTTGGTCATGAAATCCTTGTGGAAGCCAATGTCTAGAAGGGTTTTTCCAATGTTATCTTCGAGGATTTTTATAGCTTCAGGTCTTAGGTTTAAGTTCTTAATTCCTGTTGAGTTGATTTTGTATAAGGTGAGAGATGAGGATACAGTTTCATTCTCGTATATGTCGCTAGCCAATTATCCCAGCACCATTTCTTAAAAAGGGTGTCCTTTCCCCACTTTATGTTTTTGTTTGCTTTGTCAAAGATCAGTTGACTGTAAGTATTTGGGCTTATTTCTGGGTTCTCTATTGTGTTCCATTGGCCTATGGCCTAGTTTTGTACCAGTACTATGCTGTTTTGGTGACTATGGCCTTATGGTATAGTTTGAAATCAGGTAGTGTGATTCCTCCAGATTTATTCTTTTTTCTTAGTCTTGCTTTGGCTATGAGGACTCTTTTTTGGTTCCATATGAATTTTAGAATTGTTTTTTCTAATTCTGTGAAGAATGATGGTGGTATTTTGATGGAGATTGCATTGAATTTGTAGATTGCTTTTGACAGTACGGTAATTTTCACAATATTGATTCTACCCATCCATGAGCATGAGATGTGTTTCCATTTGTTCATGTTGTCTATGGTTTCTTTCAGCAGTGTTTTGTAGTTTCCCTTATAGAGGTCTTTCACCTCCTTAGTTAGGTATATTCCTAAGTATTTTTTTTTTTTTT
>NW_012103377.1:3414796-3415656 GCF_000951045.1 Mandrillus leucophaeus
TTTTGTCTGATTGCTCTGGCTAGAACTTCCAGTACTATGTTGAAGAGAAGTGGTGAGAGTGAGCATCCTTGTCTTGTTCGAGTTCTCAGAGGGCATGCTTTCAACTTTTCCCCATTCAGTATTATTTTGGCTGTGGGTTTGTCATAGATGGCTTTTATTACCTTAAGGTATGTCCCTTGTATGCCGATTTTGCTGAGATTTTTAAACATAAAGGGATGCTGGATTTTTAAAATGCTTTTTTGGCATCTATTGAAATGATAATGTGATTTTTTTTTTATTCTGTTTACGTGGTGTATCACATTTATTGACTTGCGTATGTTAAACCATCCCTGCCTTGGTATGAAACCCACTTGATCATGATGGATTATCTTTTTGATATGTTTTTGGATTTGGTTAGCAAGTATTTTGATAAGGATTTTAGCATCGATGTTCATCAAGGATATCAGTCTGTAGTTTTCTTTTTTTGGTAATGTCCTTTCCTGCTTTTGGTATTAGGGTGATGCTGCCTTCATAGAATGAATTCCTTCTTTCTCTATCTTGTGGAATAGTGTCAAAAGGATTGGTACAACTCTTCTTTGAATGTCTGGTATAATTGTGCTGTGAATCCATCTGGTCCTGGATTTTTTTTGTTGATAATGTTTTATTTACCATTTCAATCTCACTGCTTGTTATTGGTCTGTTCAGGGTATCTAATTCTTCCTGATTTAAGCTAGGAGGGTTTTATTTTTCCAGGAATTTATTCATCTCTTCTAGGTTTTTTTTTTCTTTTTTTTTTTTTTGAGACAGAGTCTCACTCTGTCGCCCAGGCTGGAGTGCAGTGGCCGGATCTCAGCTCACTGCAAGCTCCGCCTCCTGGGTTT
>NW_012103377.1:3415706-3525779 GCF_000951045.1 Mandrillus leucophaeus
CTGAAAGCCTCACCCTTTCTTTTAGAAATGTGTTTAGATTTTATACACTTTTGCTAGATTTTGTTATGTAAGTTTTTTTTTTTTTTTTTTTTTTTGAGACAGAGTCTCACTCTGTCGCCCAGGCTGGAGTGCAGTGGCCGGATCTCAGCTCACTGCAAGCTCCGCCTCCTGGGTTTATGCTATTCTCCTGCCTCAGCCTCCCAAGTAGCTGGGACTACAGGCGCCCACCACCTCGCCCAGCTAGTTTTTTTGTATTTTTAAGTAGAGACGGGTTTCACTGCGTTAGCCAGGATCGTCTCGATCTCCTGACCTCGTGATCCACCCGTCCCGGCCTCCCAAAGTGCTGGGATTACAGGCTTGAGCCACCGCGCCCGGCCTCGTCTAGGTTTTTTAGTTTATGTGCCTAAAAGTGTTCATGGTAGCCTTGATTGATCTTTTGTATTTCAGTGGTGTCAGTTGTAGCATCTCCTGTTTCGTTTCTTAGTGAGGTTATTTGGATTTTCTCTCTTTTTTTCTTGGTTAATCTTGCCAGTGGTCTATCAATTTTATTTATCTTTTCAAAGAACCAGTTTTTGTTTCATTTATATTTTGTATTTTTTTGTTTCAGTTTCATTTAGTTCTGCTCTGATGTTGGTTATTTCCTTTCTTCAGCTGGGTTTGGGCTTCGTTTATTCTTGTTTCTCTACTTCCTTGAGGTGTGACCTTAGATTGTCTGTTTGTGCTCTTTCGGTCTTTTTGATGTAGGCATTTAGGGCTATGAACTTTCCTCTTAGCACCACCTTTGCTGTATCCCAGAATAGGTTGTGTCATTTTTGTCATTCATTTTGGATAATTTTTAAAATTTCCATCTCGATTTCATTTTTGACCCAGCGCTCATTCAAGAGCAGGTTATTTAATTTCCATGTATTTGCATGGTTTTGAAGGTTTCTTTTGTAGTTGACTACCAGTTTTATTCCACTGTGGTCTGAGAGAGTGCTTGATATAATTTCGATTTTCTTAAATTTTGAGGCTCATTTTATGACCTATCATATGGTCTGTCTTGGAGAGAGTTCCATGAGCTGTGGAATAGAATGTGTATTCTGTGGTTGTTGGTTGAAATGTTCTGTATATATCTGTTAAGTCCATTTGTTCCGAGGTACATTTTAAATCCATTGTTTCTTTGTTGACTCTCTGTCTTGATGACCTGTCTAGTGCTGTCAGTGGAGAACTGAAGTCCCCCACTATTATTGTACTTCTGTCTATCTCATTTCTTAGGTCTATTGTAATATTTTTAATTCATAATCTATTTATAAATAGTTGATATATCTATTTATAAATTTGGGAGCTCCAGTTTTAGGTGCATATATGTTTAGAATTGTGCTATTTTCCTGTTGGACAAGGCCTTTTACCATTATATAATGTCCCTCTTTGTCCCTTTTAACTGCTGCTGCTTTAAAGTTTGTTTTGTCTGATATAAGAATAGCTACTCCTGTTCACTTTTGGTGTCCATTTGCATGAAATGCCTTTTTTCATGCCTTTACTTTAAATTTATGTGAGTCCTTATGTGCTAGGTGAGTCTACTGAAGGCAGCAGATAGTTGGTTGGTGAGTTCTTATCCATTCTGTGGTTCTGTATCTTTTAAGTGGAGCATTTAGACCATTTACATTAAATGTTAGTATTGAAATGTGAGGTACTGTTGCATTCATTGTGCTCTTTGTTGCCTGTGTACTTTGTTTTTTTTTTTTCGTTTTTGCTTTTTAACTTGTATGTTTGTTTTATAGGTATTTGGGTGTCTAGGTCTCTAGCAAGGCCAGGGAAGTTTTCCTTGATTATTCCCCCAAACATGTTTTCCAGGCTTTTAGAATTATCTTCTTCCTCAGGAACACTGATTATTCTTAGGTTTGGTTATTTAACATAATCCCAGACTTTTTGGAGACTTTGTTCATATCTTCTTATGCTTTTTTCTTTTTCTTTTTGGATTGTGCTAAGTTCGAAGACCTTGCCTTCGGGCTCTGAATTTCTTTCTTCAACTTGTTCAACTCTATTGCTGAGACTTTCCAGAGCATTTTGCATTTCTTTTTTTTTTTTTTTGAGCTTTTATATTTGTGTTTATTCTTCATTTAACTTTTTTAAACACTACTATAGTTGAATATTAAAACAAAACCAAGAGAAAGTAGTGAGCATATTATGATTACAGTCCTTCACTTATTCACTACTGCACATTAAATGCCAGCAGTGAGTGTTATTCACTGGCCCACTAAGAGGTCTGACACTGAACACCACCTCTGGGATGACGTTCATCATCCTCATATGCTTCTCCATTGTAATGGCGCCATCTTTCCTGATTTGGATCAAAGTCCACCAGTTCTACTTGATCCATCTCATCAGTCTCTTCCATTTCCTTCCTCTCTGGTAGGAGTTTTTCCAGCAAAGACAGTTTATCAGGAGAGAGAAAGCCATTCTCAGGAAAGTTTACCTTAAATTCAATGATTAGGCGACCCTTTTCATATGGTCTATGATAAATTGGCATGCCTTCATTTAGTACACACTTGATATCTCCATGCTTGACAGTCTGACCTGGATGAGAGGTGATGACTATGGTTCGGTTGCCAAGAGTAGATATTGGCTTCTGGAAGCCACACAATGCTTCAACCAGCTGTATGTCCATACACATGAAAAGGTCTTCTCCTCATTCACTAAAAACAGCATGGTCCTTCTGATCTAACACAATGATAATACCGCCTGGCTCCAGTCCTGGTTCTTGGTCTCCTTCACCATGGAAAGTTATCTTCTGGCCATTTTTCATGCCTTTGTCAATATGAACCTCTAGAATCTTCTTCTCTCGAACTATCTTCCTTCTGTTACAGCTTTTACATCTATCTTTAGCACTGCTCCGCTCCCCATGATCCTGGCACTCCATGCACACAGATTGAATTTGCTGAACCATTCCAGATCCTATCTGATGAATTCTTATTTGCATTGCAGTACCTCAGCAACTGGGGCAGCCCTCTACTGCTCCTTTCTTACCTCCTCTACCTTCACATTTGTCACAAATCACATTCTTCTGCAGAGCCAGTTTTATTGTTGCACCATTATATAAGTCTTCTAGGGTTACTGAGAGCTGATGTACAACATTTTTGACTCTCCTTTCTCTCTGCATCCTTCCTCCTCCTCCAAAAAACATATCGAAGATGTCCATGGGGGAACCAAAACCGCCACTTGCTCCACCCTCTTTAATTGCCTGTTATCCTCCTTTGTCATATAATTCCCTTTTCTTTTGCATCAGAGAGAACTTCCTAAGCTTGAGAAATCTGTTTAAACTTCTCTCTTTCATTTGGATTCTTATCAGGATGGTACTTCAAGACCAGTTTCCTATAAGCCTTTTTCAGTTCTTCCTGAGTAGCATTGGGTTTGACCTCCAAAACATTGTAGTAAGTTGTTTCTTTCACCATCTTCTACTGCTGGTGTGGGCTGAGGCCAGCGTGTGAGGGAGCAGGAAGGAGTGCGGAGCTGTGTGCAGCTCCGGCAGTTACCGCTCCTCTGCCTCTCACTGAGCATTCTGGAAAGTTCCCGCATTTTGCATTTCTAAAAATGTGTCCGAAGTTTCCTGAATTTTTTATTGTGTTTTCTTTAAGCTATCTATTTCCTTGAATATTTCTCCCTTCACTTCTTATATCATTTTTTGGATTTCCTTGCACTGGGCTTCACGCTTCTCTGATCCCTCCCTGATTAGCTTAATAACTAACCTCCTGAATTCTTTTTCAGGTAAATCAGGAATTTCTTCTTGGTTTGGATCCATTGCTGGTGAACTAGTGTGATTTTTGGGTTGTGATGAAGGGCCTTGTTTTGTCGTATTACCAGGGTTGGTTTTCTGGTTCTTTCTCATTTGGGTAAGCTCTGTCAGAGGGAAGGTCTAGGGCAGAAGGCTGTTGTTCAGATTCTTTTGTCCCAGGCTGTGTTCCCTTGATGTAGTACCCTCCCCCTTTTCCTATGGGTGTGGCTTCCTGTGAGCTGAACTGCAGTGATTGTTGTCTCTCTTTTGGGTCTAGCCACACAGTGAGTCTACCTGGCTCCAAGCTGGTACTGGGGGCTGTCTGCACAGAGTCCTGTGATGTAAACTGTCTATGGAGCGCTCATAGTTTTTGGGGGGTGCCCTGGGTTCTGCAGGCAAAGTTAGCTTCCTTCAGAGGGTCTGTGGATCCTCTCAGGATTGCTGCCCTTTCAGGTTCTTGATGATATTATTATTCACTGACTGCAGTGACTGCAGGTTCTCCATCTAGCCTACTTAGGGTGCTCATTAGTTTTAGCTCAGAGGTAGCAGGAATTTTTATATCCTTTAATTTCTTTTCATTGCTTCTCATTAACTAAGGATTTATCTAGTAGCCATAGCATCCCTGGCATTTCCTGTATTTATTTAAGAAGCTACTGGTTGGATGATACACAGTTATCTTATGTAACCCTAAGAAAGAAAAACACTGTAAATATCATTGCAAGGCCCATACATTTTAATGAGTGTTAATTCCAGACATGTTAAAATGTGAAAAATGTGCATCTTAGAATCCATAAACTGTTGCACACTCAAATTCCCATGACCATAGACTCAGTTATTCTCAAAACAGGAACAATATTCCTGTCTTCTCCCTCTCCTTATCATCAATACACACTTAGTGTATACCTGCTGTGGATAAGGCTCTGGGTCTGATGGTTTGAAAGGAATGTAAGATATCTGGAACCAGAGTCCCAAATTATAATCATGGTGGAGGTGGATATAAAACATGGCCAGAAATTTTGTGACACTTCTACCAGAGAGACGGAGCTCCATTCCTCTTCTCTTGAATCTGTGCAGGCTTGTGACTGCTTGAACCAATAGAGTATGGCAGAGGTGGTGCTATGTGATTTGCAAGGATAGCATAAAAGGCTATGCAGCTTCTGGTTTTATACTGCATCATTTGCTCTCACAGCCCTGAACCTCCATGTAAGAAGTCAACAGTCCTGAGACCACCACCCTGGAGAAGCCAGATGTAGGCACTCTGGTTGATAGTCCCAGCCAAGCCCAGCCTTCCAGCCACCCCTGCCAAGGGGTGCCAGACATGAGTGAAGCAGCCATCTTTGAAGTGGATCCTCCAGCCCTAGCTGATCCAGCTCCCAGAATAAGGTCAATAATTCCATGTATAAGTCAAATAATCCTAGGCTGTGCTTCAGTTAATAAACCCAAATTTCGGTGGCTTTTTATAGTAAAAGTTTATTTCCCACTCATGTTGGAGTCTCATATGGTTTGGGTGATCATTTACCATCCTGTAGTTATGACATCTAGGACCAATGACTGCTAAGTTGCTGCAGATGGGGAAGAAAGGTCTGGATCGCACAGGATGTTTTTAAGGGCTGGGCCTGGAATGGCTTACAAGCAGTGCTTCTTAAACAATTCAAGGACCAAATTTTAAAACATTTTAAATTCATCACAGACCTATACTTTTGTGAAATGCAACAAAAATTAATTACTAGAAAAGGAAATGGTGCTTGACTGTAGTGGCAATATCAAATAGCTATAAAAGTACCTAATTGCTTACTTTTAAATTTCTGTATTTAGTTCACTGCAAACTGGTAACGGTTTGCAAATGGCACTGGTGCATGGACCACACTTTGAGTAGCACTGGCTTACAGTAATTAGGCTTGCATCTTATTGGTTAGAACTCAATCACATGTCCGCAGTCCAATTGAGAGTGAGCCTGGAAAGTATAGTGCCCTGGGTGCCAGGAAGAGGGGCCATGTGCTGAATTCACTGCATTGTCTCTGTGATATGCTTTAAGTTCAGGTTTTATTCGTTTTTTTCCTCTTTGAGGACCCAGTTGTTTACAGGTTTATTGTCTCATTTGTGGCCACAGATCTAGTTTTTTTTTTTTTTTGGAGACAGAGTCTCACTCTGTCGCCCAGGCTGGAGTGCAGTGGCACATGATCTCAGCTAACTGCCTCCCGGGTTCAAGTGATTCTCTTGCCTCAGCCTCCTGAGTAGCTGGGATTACCAGTGCCCACCACCACGCCTGGCTAATGTTTGTATTTTTAGTAGAGACGGGGTTTCACCATGTTGCCTAGGCTGGTCTTGAATTCCTGACCTCAGGTGATCTGCCTGCCTAGGCCTCCCAAAATGCTGGGAATACAGGCATGAGCCACCATGCCCGGCCAGATCTAGTTATTTTTAAAAGCCTTTGCAGGGCAGGAGGGAAAGGACACTGGGGAAATTGTCCTGCATAGTGTGTGGTGTCACTGTGATTCTCTCCAGTCGTACAGATCCTGACCTTAGGTAAAATTCCAGTGGGGTAAAAATCTTGTTCAAGGGCACATAGGCTGCAGTGATGTTTCTGTGACATTCCAGATCTCTGGTACATGTGCCAAGGTAGCTACTGTTACTGCTTCAGTCCCTGGAGGAGGATCCCCCCTTACCCCATCTACCATGTGTCACCAAAAAGAATAGAATTACCTCATTTTTGAAACAGAGCCAGATTATAGAGGTCTCACGTAACAAAGCAGGAAAATGTAATTCTAAATATATTTATAGGATGCCTAAACCCTGCAATAACTGTCCATTTCAACACTCATTGGAAAATGACCAATAAGAAACAGATCTCAACATTGCAATGATATAACTTTGGAAGACTGATAGAAATAAGTTGGGCTTTTTCAAAATGAGATGCCATTGTAGTTAAGAACAACTGTGCTGAGGCCCATATGCCATAATAGATAGCTGTGCTGGGGCAGATAATGACTGTAACCTGCCCAGATCTTCTTCCCCTGTTTGTGATCTGTTCCTGGCTTCAGTGTGCATTTGCTTCTAATACCTTAGCTCTCTTGGAGGTTTGGCCTAGGGCTTCTGGAGCTATCTTTCCAGCTGGTAAGGAGAGCCAGAAGCTCTGGGAATTTATTCCCCTGGGTAGCACTCAACCAATGACTAATGGGCACAGGAGTATGGTAGCTTCCACTCCTTTGCTTAGGTTGGGACAACTTTATGGCATAACTTATACTCCAGAGCTGTAGGATAAGACAGAAGATATCCTCTGTGGGACTTGAGATTGCACCCTTGTTTCCTGGTTTTTCCTGGAAATACTCTTAAAATAAATCACTTACACACAAATCCTCATTTCAAGATCTGCTTCTGGGGAATCCAACTGAAGACATGTGTTCTTTAGAACCAGTGTCTCAGCAAAGCAGTCACCATGCTGATAGAATAGCTATCTCCAAGGTAGCAAGGCTTCCACCCTCAGCTGGACTGTTAACCACTGCTGGGCAATCCTTTTGGATTCTCTATTCCCTATACCTGATTTCCTCTTCAAGACCCTTAGAAAGTTGAGACAGGCCATCAGGAGACCTCCATTCTCCCTGTTCCTCCTCTGTCAGCTCCATAGACCCTCTTACAAACATTTTGGTATCAGCCTTCTACTTCAGCTCCTTCTCGGAGGAAATAAGCCATCTTCTCGCCTCTGGAGGCTGGATTTCATTCCCTCCTCTGGGCCTTGCCCTTCAATGACTTCCTCTTGGCCTTTATCATCCTCTTCACCTTGGCTTATAAACATAGGTAAATATTGCTCAGATTTAAATAAAATACAGCCAAAAAACTTTCTCTCCATTTTGTATATCTTCAAACCCAGCTATTGTCCTTTTTAATTCTTAGTCAGGGGTCTGAGGAGAGATGAATCCACTTGCTGCCTCAACCCTTCATTCACACCACAACCTGCAGTGACCTGGTTTTTGAGCAGCCCCACAATCTATTGAAACTCTTCTCTCAGAGGTCAACAATAACTTTTTATGTCTTCATGCTCCTCCTTGAGAGCTTGCTATATGCCAGGCTCAATGTCAAGCACTTAAATTGTGTTTCAGATTCTCATTGGTACCTCCACTCCTCCTGCAATGTAACTCATTCCTTTAAATCTCATTATCCAAGCCTGAAATGTAAGACACCCACCATTCTCCTTTTCCATCCTACCATATCCCATTCATTAGCAAGGATATTTTGATTCTATTACTCAAATACATTTTGAACCTGTGTTCATCTCTTTATCTCCACTACCAACACCTTTGTTCGGGTCACCATCATTGCTAGCCTTTTCATCATTCTTCCTTTTTCCTGTTTGTTCTAACACAGTCCATTTTCTATATAGTAGCAATAGTGAGCTCATTAAAGCTCAAGCCAAGCAACTCCACTGCTTAAAACCCTCCAAGGATTCCCACTACACCTAGGACAAAACCAGTACCTCTTGCCAAAATGGCCTACCAAGGCCCTGCTAGCCTCTCCCTAGTTTTCTAACTCATCTCATGCTACTCTCCTGTATGCTCAGGCCATATTGTTTTTCTTTGAGTCCTGAGAACATACTTTTCCATCTCAGGGCCATTGAACATGCAGCTCCCTGTGCCTGAAGTGTCCTTTTCCTCAGTTCCTTCTTAGCCTATCACATCTCAGTTCTTCTTGGACAGATGCATCTTCTGCCACCCCTCTCCCTATTATTCTCTTCCTTAGTCTTTTAAAAAATGTTTATATCACTTAACAGGATTTATAATTATCTTGTTTATTTATTTACTTGGCTTCGTCTCCTCCTATCTCCATGATCACCTCCAAGGGTGGGGACACACTCAGTCTTATCAATTGTCTTCTCTATAGTGACAGTGGAGATGAAACAGTGCTGGCACATAGGTGCTCAGAATTCAGCTCAAACATTTCCTTCTCTGTGAAGCCATCAGCACCGTGGGAGAGTCAGAGATCGCTTCCTCTGGAGTCCTATAGCAGTTTTTATAGTTACTTTTCCCACAGTACATAAAACTAATAATCACGTTATTGTTTACTTGTTTGTCTCCTCTACCAGACCATGGTGAATACGCTCATAGAGCACAGAACTATATTTTTCTCATTTTTAAACCCTCTGCATCTAGCACAGTGCCTGAATCACAGTAGGCACTTGACAAAATATGTGATGAATGAATGAAATGCTATTCTCATGGAAAACAGTGAGTTAACTAAAAGCAGGGAGTAACTGAGAGGTGGATGCCAGCTTTTTTTTTCTGAAGACAGAGGAGCAGTTAGCATGTTTTTGGAGACGGAGGTCGGAATTCACTTCTGAAGCTAGATAGCTCCTTCATTTTTGGTAGGAAAAAAATTTGGGTTGGGGGAGAGAATAGCTATTGAGCTACACAAATGTGAAAAAAGAGTTCCTTTCTAAAATGAGATGGTTGGAGATAAGGAGATGCCAAACCATTCTGCATAATAACGTAAAAGATTTTTCCTCTGTAACTAGAGTTACAGCTCTCCACATTGCTTCTGTTTAGAAAAAGTATGTTTTCTTTCTGTGAGTACTCATGGAAGTAAGCTAAATTCCCAGGAGGGAGACATACACATGGCTACTGCATCATGGCATAGGACCAGGGGCTAAGGGGAGAAGGAGCTTGGCTCATGTGATCACAGATAATAGTCCAGTTTTGACTTTTTGTTTGTTTTGGACTTTGCCATTATTTGGTTAGTCCAAATCTTTAATGAAGTTTTACTGAATATTAGAATCTTGTCTGGGTTGTACTTTTAGTAATGAAGGGATGGGCCTGGATTTACATTTTGGACAAGGAAGAATGGTAGTTTGGGAGAAGCGGGCTTCAAGCCAGTAGGAGCAATGGTATGGATCCAGGCCATTAGTAAGGAGGCATGTGGCCACTGGAAGGATTTCTTCCAGAAATTCTGGATGAGCCTTAATTCTTGGGGATTCTGAGAAACACTTGAAAATGGGAATCTGACAAAACATGGGCAAACAGAAAGAAAGAAAGGAAGGAAGGAAGGAAGGAAGGAAGGAAGAGATTGATTCTTCCAGATTGGAAAGGAGAAAGTAAGATGTCTTTATAGACAGATGATATTTTCTTAAGGCAACCCTAAGGAACAGACAGACACACACACACACACACACACACACACACAGAGAGAGAGAGAGAGACAACTATTAGAATTGATAAATGAGTTCAGCAAGGTTACAGGATACAAAATCAATATACAAAAATCAGTTATATTTTCATGAACTTAACAATGGACAATCCAAAAGTGGAATTAAGAAAGTAATTCCATTTATAATAGCGTCAAAAAGAATAAAACACTTAAAAATAAATTTAACAAAAGAAGTACACTTGTATAACAAAAACTATAAAAAAATGATTTAAATAAATTAAAGAAGACCTAAATAAATGGAAAGACTTCCCACTTTTATGCATAGCAATATGCCCCTAATCAATCTGCAGATTCAGTGCAAACCCTATTTAAAAATTCCAGCTTGATCTTTCTTTCCTTCTCTCTCTCTTTCTCTCTTTCTTTCTTTTTGCTGAAAAAGATAAGCTGATCCTAAAATTCATATGGAAATGCAAGGGACCTAGAATAGCCAAAACAAGCTTGAAAAAGAAAAAGAAATTTGGAGGACCCACACTTCCTGATTTCACAACTTATGACAAAGCTACAGTAATCAAGATGGTATGGTACTGGGATAAAGATAAATATCTGGATTGACAGAATAGACTTGAGAGTTTAAAAATAAATCTTTGCATTTATGGTCAATTGATTTTCCAAAGAGTGCTAATATAATTCAATGAGAAAAGAATAGTATTTTCAACAAATGGTGCTGGGACAACTGGATATCCACATTTAGAAGAACAAAGCTGTGCCTTTACCTCAGACCACATAGAGAAATTAACTCAAAATGGATCAAAGATCTAAATGTAGGAGCTAAAATTATAAAACTGTTAGAAAACACATTGGTGCAATTATTTGTGACCTTGGATTAGGCAATGGTTTCTTAGCTGTGACACCAAAAGAACAAGCAACCCAAGAAAAAATAAATTTTATTTAGTTATTATTTAAACTTAAAAAAGCTTTTGCACTTCAAAGGACACCATCAAGAAAGTGAAAGACAACCCAGGTGATACGGTTTGGCTGTGTTCTCACCCAAATCTCATCTTGAATTGTAGTTCCCATAATTCCCATATATCGTGGGAGGGAACTGGTGGGAGGTAATTGAATCATGGAGGCAGGTCTTTCCTGTGCTGTTCTTATGATAGTGAATAAGTCTCATGAGATTTGATGGTTTTATAAAGGGAAGTTCCCCTGTACACACTCTCTTGCCTGACGCCATGTAAGACGTGACTTTGCTCCTCATTTGCCTTCTGCCATCATTGTGAGGCCTCCCCAGCCACATGGAACTGTGAGTCAATTAAATCTCTTTCCTTTATAAATTATCCAGTCTAGAGTGTGTCTTTATTAGCAGCGTGAGAACAGACTAATACACCAAGAAATGGGAGAAAATATTTGCAAATCATATATCTGATAAAGACTTGTATCCAGATTACATGAAGAATGCTTACAACTAAATAATAAAAATGACAAATAGCCAAATACGAAAATGGGAAAATGATCTGAATAGACAGTTCTCCAAAGAAGATATCCCATCAGACAATAAGTACATGAAAATATGCTTGATATCATTAGTTATCAGATAAATATATGTGAAAACCACAATTAGATACCACTTTATGCCTACTGGGTGGCTATAATAAAAAAGACGGACAATAGCAAGTGTTGATAAGGTATAGAGAAGTACAGAACCCTCATCCACTGCTGGTAGGAATGTAAAATGATGCAGCTGCTTTGGAAAAGGTTCTGGTAGTTCCTGAAAAGATTAAACAGTTACCGTATTACCCAGCAATTCTACTCCCAAGTATTTACCTAAGAGAACTGAAAACATGTTCACAGAAAAACTTGTACATGAATGTTCATAGCAGCACTATTCATGTTTGCCCAAAAGTAGATACAACCCAAATATCTCTCAACTGATGAGTGGATAAACAGAACGTAGCATACCACACAATGCATTATTCAGCCATGAAAGGGAATGAAGTCCTGATGCATACTACCACATGGATGAACCTTGAAAATATTATGCTAAATGAAAGAAGCCAAACACAAAAGGCCACATATTGTATGATTCCATTTATATGAAACGTCCAGAACAGGCAAATCCATAAAGAGAATGCAGATGAGTTTTGCCAGGGGAAGGAGGAAATGGGGAGTACTCATGGGTAGGGGGATTATTTCGGGGATGATGAAAATGTTCTAGAATTAGATAGTGGTGATCAATGCACAACTTTGTGAATGTGCTAAAAACCAATGAACTGTATACTTTATGCCTTCTAAGGGTGATTTTTTTTAGTATGCACATGTTATTTTTTTTTAAAGCATTGAATCTTAAGATGGAGAAGGTACCTCCTCACGTGCCAAAGAATAAGTAAGAAGCTGGTTCCCAGAGGCCATAACAAATCCTTCTATGCAGTGATAATGAGAAAGGTGGCTTCTGAGGCACTGGGGACTAAGGGGATGTGGAACAGCAGAGCAGGACTGTGGATGACCTATGAGATACATCTCTCTGTGGGAACCCCTAGCGAGATATAAGGAAGGAGAGTGGAAGTCCTGCCATTTGGCTCATGGAGGGATAGTGAATCACCCACTTGGAGACACACCTTCAAAGTGACTCGTACAGGTGCCACAAAATTATGGTGCCTAGGAGACATTTGAGTCATATTATTTAGCTCCAATCATAGTTAATGCCAGAACACATAAAAATAAATCATTTGGTTGTAGAATTATTGGGCAACGTGCCTTTAGTGACAATGATAATCCATTTATAATCTATAATACCACATGTACATCATGCCTAATACAAAGGGCCCACTGCAGTTATAATTGATTCAAGATGATAATACTGCATAGAGAAATGGGGATTTAGGCATAGGTGACAGAAAAACAGGAAACAACAATATTGGTAAAAAAACAAAGGATAAAATTATCCTTGGTTGGTATCATTCTAATGATCATATTTTAATCACCTGTATTTTATCTGATAGTAAATTTACTGAAATCCATATCCTCTCTAACTTTCTTGTTCCTAAAAGCTACTGGCCTTGGGAGGGTGGGTAGTGCCATTACCTGATGCTATAATATAGAGAACTGCAACCAATTCCTCAGTCAGAAAGCGTCTATCTCATTAGTTGGGTCTTAACCAATATTGTGATGTGTTTTATTTTTATTGTTATCAACTGATTATGCCTTATGAAATTTTGACTCTACTCTGATAGATGTTATGGAAAAATTTGAATTATTTTCTGCCAAAGCTGGAGATCTGGCCTGGCCAAGCGAAGCTGTGGGCCAGATGGGGGTGAGGTAGACAGGGTGGGCCACACTTGCACATCACTCTTTTTTTTTTGACAGCTGAAATCCTTTATTACATTTTTGTGATGAAATACTTCAAACATACAGAAAATTACACACAAAATAACAAAATGGCACCCATATACTCACAACTCAGTCCTTCCAAAGTCTAATATTTTGCCTTAGTTTAAATTATTTTGAGGATATTAGATATAATGGAAACTATTAAAGTTATTTATGAAATCCTCTTGCTCCCTCTTCTTTCCCAGAGATGATCACTTTTAAAATATTGTGCTTACTTTCTTGCAAGTTTTTACATTGTTAACTCTTTTTGAATTCAGTGTGTGTGTGTATGTGTACGTTTTAAATTCAGTTTGATTTTGAAATGTATAAATGTATCTTTTTTGATACATGTTGCTCTGGCTCACTCTTTTGATTATTTGGATTCAATCAAATGAATAAATCATTATTTATTCTCTGTTGATAGGCATTTAGATTGTTTTCAGATTTTTTCACTATTATAAGCAATACTGCAATGAACATTCTGTTATCTGTCTTCTTGTACACACTCGCCAAAAATTACAAATACTGGCCAAATCATGAAACTGGTCAAAAGATATGCACAACTTTAGCTTCATAAAATATTGAGAAATTATCCTCCAAAGTAGTTGTATGAGTTTATGCTTCCATTATTAATGCATAAGAGTATCAATTTCTTTAAAGATAATGACAACAAATTTTTTTTCCTACCTTGCACATCAGTCTTTTTAAAGGTGCCAGCATCTGCTGGGGAAGGAGGGATGTCATCACGCAGCATGCAACCCAGGGGACAAACCTTGTCACCTGCTCTCCTGGATTAAAAACAGACATTGATTTGATCACAGTCATCCTGTTAGAATTCAAATTGAATATAGAAGTAAATATTATGGGAAAAGTGTTTTCATTAGATCATAGCTAGTTTCTTTTTCATAATTTTTTCTTCCTAGCTAACCATTCTTTATTTGTTATTTTTTATTCTCTTTGTCAGCCTATAATGTTTTTTGGAGGCTACATGTTTATACATAATGGTACAAAGAGTTATCTATTAATTCACTTACAAAATTCTGTAATATGGTTTATTTTACTCTTTGCCCAAACTGTAGGTAGGCCTAAGATTGAGTATAACCAAGCAAAGACAAACCCAAAAGAAGCCTGTAATTTGGGGCACATGCCAAGAGGGCATTCACAGATGGGACAATGGTATGAGCAGCCTGGCTCCTCCTGTTGGTTTGTGCATGGAGGAATAGGGGAAACACATGAAATTTGGAGCCTGCAGACCTAGATTAGAGTTTTGACTAAGCCACTTCCTAGGCATGTGACTTGACCTTTTCCAGTGTGTTTTGTCATTTATAAAATAGAGATAGACAAACAATACCTGCTTCATAAGGTGGTGAGAATTAAATGAGATTATGTGTGTGGAAGCACATTTTCCATTAAAGCTCTGTATGTGTGTGCACGTTTTGTCTGTGTCACTGCTGTTTCCTTTCTTCTTCATTGCTAAGAGCATCCCAATTTTATATGTGACATTTGATCTTAGCTAATCATTTCTATTCCATCCACCTGCTTCCATTTATTTCTTTTCTTAGCCTCCTTTGCAGCCATGAAACCCAGTTCCAGCCAAAGAGATGTAAGGGGAAGTCAGCTTGGGGCTTCTGGGAAAGAGTTTCCTCCTTGGGAAGAAAAGCCCCTTTTCCCATCATCACTGCTATTCCTTCTTGTTTGGATGCTTGTAAAATGTCCTAACACTTGGAGCTGTGGCAGCCATCTTGGGAACACACGTTAAGAAGCATGAGGATGAAAAGCTGACTTGTTGAGGGTGGCAGAGTAGATCCACCTTCCCAAAGAGGATCTGGGAAGAGCCCGACAGTTTTTGACTTTGTAGAATTTCTGAACCAGCCCATAACTACCTTCCTTTAAGTTCCTAGGTTTGTGAGATGATTAAATGACTGTTGATTGAGCCACTGCTAGTTAGGTTTTCTGTTACTTGCAAGCAGATGCATCCTGTTACCATATTTGTATGTGCTTATGTGGGGCATACAGATGAGTGTGGTTCCTTGAGGGCACTGTGGTATAACAGGAAAGAGCAGTAACTTTGAAAGTCAAAAGCTGGGGATAACTGGCTCTGAAATGACAGTCTGAGCCTTGGCTTACTGATCGATAAAATTGGAAGAATGCCACTGAACCCACAGGGCTGTTGGGAGGACTAAATAAAATAATACAAATGAAAGCACTTTGCAACAGAGCAAGGGTTCTATACATGTAAGATGTTGTTAGATATCCTGCTCTTTGACCATAGGGTAGGAGGGGTGAAGGCATGCAGGTAGGAATGACTTAAGTGAATTTTGATTTTGTCAACACCCCCCCAACCATACCCCTCTTTGTGATCTCCACTGAAATATGCCCAAAGGACTCAGGCTACCCCCTCAATGCCCAGTACCCCCAGCTCTCCATTTTTCATACTTTAAGGCTATGTTTTTCCAACTTCTCCTCCTATCTCAATCCTCTCAAAAAGAAATGGACTCATCTTGTGCCCCATCCCTTCAGGCCCAGTTAATTGTCACTCACCAACCTGGTATGTGTTGGTGTGTGTCAGAGACTTCTGTTACCCTTGTGAAACAACGTGTGTTTTTTTTGTTTGTTTGTTTGTTTTTTGAGGCAGAGTCTCGCTCTGTTGCCCAGGCTGGAGTGCAGTGGCATGATCTTGGCTCACTGCAACCTCCGTCTCCCAGGTTCAAGCGATTCTCATGCCTCAGCCTCCCAAGTAGTTGGGATTACAGATGTGCACCACCATGCCCAGCTAATTTTTGTAATTTTTTTTTAGTAGAGATGGGGTTTCACCATGTTGGCCAGGCCAGTCTCGAACTCCTGACCTCAAGTGGCCTGCCTGCCTCGGCCTCCCAAAGTGCTGGGATTACAGGCGTGAGCCACCGCACCCAGCCAGCATGTGTCTTTTTATGGAGTCTTAAATCAATAACCTGACAACAGGAGTAGAAATTTCAGGCTATTGCAAGAAGTCAAGGAAAAGCACTTGGCTTCTTGGTGCCTCTTGGAGACCCAACTGGGAGAGCTGCTCAGCTCACAACTATTCCCCTTTCTGGGAAGGACCTAATGCACAGGTATGTACCCCAATGGCCTCCTCTATGCTCGGTAACCTTGCTACTAACCAGGAGTGCGGTATTGACTCAGGCTGGGGCAACCAGAACCCTGAGGTCTTTAAAATTGGAGCTGCAGAAATAGATTCATCATTCTCTAGTGAGGTCCGAGTTCTTGGTTCTGGTAATTGATGAGGTTCACCTGCACCCCTGCCCTTCCTCTCACAATATGAAACCTTCCTAATAAATTATTTTTTCTTAGTTTGGGTTGCCTCAACTCCAAATGCTGAGACAAGGACTTGGTTGCAGGTGATCTACTTGGGGGATGATCCCAGAGAATGCAAGCGGGGGAAGTGAGGGAAAAGAGGAAGCCAATAAGGGTATATTAATGAGCAAATCCCCATGGTGGGCAGCTGGGGCTCGGTCCTGCTGGGGACCTCTGGGAAACTGTAGATCACACCTCAGAATCTTCCGACCACAGGATGAGGAAGTGGGGACGTCTATCGCTCGACTTCCATTCCCATTGGTTGAGGCTTGTCCCTAGGGGTATTTTTTCCTGGCACTTATGGGTTATGTCTCCTGCTTCTGGATGATATGCAGAGCCCCAGTGTAGAGAAAAAGAGAGAGGTGTGAAGCTGACAGTGTACTGGAAGCTGCCTACAGCTACAGAACTCAGGTGGACAAAAGTGATACTGAGAAAGACATTGACCGTCTGCCACACCCCTCCTGGCTTAAATTAGTTCCCTTTGGGTTACTGTGACTTATGACCAACAGAGCCCTGGTTATGCATCTCACCTTAGTTTTTCCCACAGAGGCAGCCACACTCATATTGGGCCAGCCCTGTGTACAAGGCATTTCTGCCAGGAGCAGTTTCCTCAATGTATACACCATCAGTGGCTACTGAGAGGCCACTGGGGCAAAAGGACTGTGGCAAAATGCATGGGCTAACTTCAGCACAAGGGGCCAAAAATGGCTCATTGTTGGTCCATGGAGTGATGCCATCATTTGTCTGGTGAAGAGCTCTGAACACACAGAAGTAGCAAAACACTTGGAGAAATATTAAGGTGCTCACTATATTCTCTTCTCCAGTGTATAAATAACTCACTTTTGGTACCATGTGATCTCAAAGGATGATGTCTAAACTGAATTTTAAAGATACAATTCTTTTGAACAGCACATGAACAGAACTTAATGGTGAACCCCAATCTAAAATGAACCAAAATTATCTGTTGACCTCCTAAACTCCCAGAAAGTTGGTTTTCCTTTTACAGTTCTGAAAAAAGCCAACTACTTCCATCTGGAATGCATTCAGCTACAGGGAACAGAAGCCTGATGTCTAGGGTTCCTACAAATTGGAGCTTTTTTTTCCTCATGTAACCAGAAGACTGGTAAGCAATGATTGCTGGTAATATAGTTCAGTGGCTTGACCATACTGTCAAGAACTCAGACATGGAGCTCACTTCCACAGTGGATGGATTTTAAGTCTCTCCACTCTGTTTAATGCTTCTACTGAAGGACAACTCTATGTAAAGGTAATTTCAGAGACTGGAGAGGTTAAAAAAAAATTAAAAGTAGTGTTAAAAATAATGAGCATGTATCTTAGGATTTGGAAGTTTTCTCTTTAAAAAATGTTTTGCCTTGTACCTGCTCCTGGCCCTTGTCATATTTAAAATAGACATTTCTTCTTTGTTCTGTTGCCTCATGTGCTCTAGGGTCAAAATCTTTGTCACTAGTAGAGGCAGTAGAGCAGAGTGGGCAGGGCTCTGGGCCCTGGAAGCTCACCAGCCTGTCGGTCTTGGACCATTTTTGACCTACAAAAAGGGCAATGTCATATAGTTCAACTTAATAGGATAATTATCATTATTTGGTGACTATTTGTTGAGTACTTATTATTAAGTAACTTTAACAGCTCCCAAGTGACCAAGCTAGGATTCAAGCCCTGTTTAATGTCAGTACCCCTGCTGAGAGGCATGGTGCCATGCTGACACCCCCCACCCCCACAATTTTTATTGAATGCTCATCTTCTGGCATCCAGGTAATAAAGCTAAAGATAGACTTTTCCTACTTTTTGAACTTTGCTATACCCCCTCAGAATATATGAGAAAATGCAGCCAGCATCTTCTGGAAGATTAGAAGGGCACGTAAGATACCATAGCCACCTCCTGGCTGACATTTGAGCCCTGCTTTCCGCACGGTCAAGCCTTTTGGAGGCAGCCAGCGTATGGCTTGTATCAAACTCTATATTTAGGAAGAACAACTGTGAGCTATGACAGGAATTCTCTTTAACACTTAGCCTTAACGGTTTAAGTTCCCCTCCAGCCCCGAGCCAGGAGCAGCTCTCAATACTGGGAGAGGCACAGAGCACTTGAGCTATTTCAGCCACATGAAAAGCATCGGAATTGAGATCGCAGCTCAGAGGACACCGGGCACCCCTTCCACCTTCCAAGGAGCTTTATATTCTTGCATCTGGCTGCCTGGGACTTTCCTTAGGCAGTAAACAAATACATAAAGCAGGTAAGCAGAAGGACCCAGCTCCCGGCAACTGGGTTTTCTAAAGGAAATTTCCTTGATACCTAACTTGAAGTGACTACTTTTAACTTTGTAGGCTTGTAACCAGTGAGTACAGCTTCCTTGTAAATTCATTTTTCATTGGTGGTATTGCTGATTCTGTTTATAAATTGTGAGGGGTGAGGGTGCTGAAAGAATATTGAACTAGGCAAATACTGAAGGGCAGTTTTCATCGATAGTGGCAATAATAAAATGTCCACAGTCTAGAAATTATAACTGTGACCTTGAAGCTGTGCTGGCCAGGATTAGTCGGTCAGCTGCAGATTGATTGAAGTCCCAAGCCAAGAAATCATCAGAATTTGGGCCAGAGAAAAGCTATAATGCTAATTCTTTGATTCACCAAAATGCAAATTATTGCCAGAGTTTTTATACAGTACAAGTTTAAAAGGATTTTCTCCTTTCCCTAAGCACCAGGCTTGGTCTTAATGATAAAGTTCTATCAATGATAGAACCATCTTTTAAAAACTTCACTTCGGTCACAGTATTCCCATACTCAGCAGGGTAGAGGGCAGCACTCACTGTCCCTTTCTATGTGGGCACCAGGTTCTGAAGCATGAGAACACTAAGAGTACCTCTTTCCTCTCAGCATATTTAAAGCAGAGTGAATAAGGAGTTAGTCAGTTCAGACAGCTGAACATCTTTCTACACCCTTCTCAGGAATTATTTTTAGCTACAGGACAGAAGATAATTCCCTTTGAGATGGAGCTTTACCCACTTATTCGACCTTTAAAAAGAACAAACAAAGCTCTTATCTCTGAATAGTGATTGATTTTCCTCTGAATCCCTTCTTATTAAATGAGTGATATTACTATTGACAAATTTTTAGTAAGTCAAAGAGTTCTATTTAGAAGTCAGATATTAGGTGCTACCCAATCAAAGACAAGTAGGGATATATCAGGTGACTCAGCATACAGACCATTAACGGTCCCCACCGACTTAAAGAACTGCCAGGAAAACTCAGCGGTGCTCAGCTGGCAAGCGTTTTCATTATATTATAGGCTTCGTAAAAGTCAGTATATGCCTTGTCAAACTTTCCATGTTTCAAAACTTTAGCCAGAATCAGGAGACATAGTAATTGAGTGCTGTAAAGAGTACCTCTTTGGATGAAAAGCAGTGGCCCTCATGGGAGTGGAGTGTGTATCTAGGGCATAGTTTTCTTTTCTTGGTCTGGGGACGAAGCATGCAGATGAAGAAGGAAGGTGTGTTCCACACTCTACATCCCTGATAGAGGTGACTGCATGGCCAGGGAAACAGGGAACACTGTCTATTTTTATTCATCAGTATGCTTTGCCCTGATTTCTCTGAAAATAATGAGGACAGCAGGAAATGCTGCTGAACTGATTTACACAAATGTTATCCAGCCTGTTTGTGAGGAATGAGAGTTGGGATCTGACCAGCTTTTTATAGATGTCTCTTTCAAAGATTGACATGCATGTTAAGAGATTTGTATGCAAATTAGAATATACCAAAATTGTACAGGAGACAAGGCCCACCCATTCTTGAGGTTCAGAGGTTCACACAAAAGCAGCAATCCAGTAGTAAGTTAAATCAGTCCATTGAAAATATAAAATTGGTTTTTTAAAAAAATACAGTATAACATTCACTGACTAATTTTAAAAAATATTTCAACTTGCTATTGTCATAACATAAAGAAATTTTCTAATCCCTGTTTCAAATTGATGTACAATAACTTTTTGGACAAGTTCCCAAGTGATATTAGTTAAACTTAATTGTACTCACACAGAGAATACCATATGCTAAGATATTTAAAGTTCTGTGAAAATTATTGCTTTGTATGACTTCTAACAGCTTTTGAGGAATAAAAACATTAAAAATTAAGCCACCAAGCTTTTCTTTTTGGAATTAAGCTGTGTGTCCTAGATCCACAAATTAAAAATCCTTCATTTCTTTATGACACTGCAGGAAAGACAGCAATCTATTTGAAGCATATCATAGAGAAAAATGTATCCTTGACTGTTCCATTTGTTGTTGCTTTTTAATTTTGTAACCATATTAAAAATAATTCTACCTAGACCCTTATGTGTGGAGGCTAAATCTATATGTTACAAAGACATTCAGGTGAAACTTTTAAAAAAGAGTCCTATTGTTTTCATGTATGTGGCTCCAAAAACTATATATTTGGATACCCTGAGTATAGAGGTTTTTAAAAAATATGGAATTGTTTAACTTCACATAATACAGCCTAAGACTTTGGAGATTTCAAAAAACTTTTTTTCACAGAGTTCTTTTCAGATCTTTTATCTCTACAGGTGTTGGGGAACATACCTATAAAAATTATTACTCTGAACTTAAAGCTGGAGATGAGTACTGCACTCCAAAGTCATTAGCTATGGATGATGGTAATAAACAATAAACATTTGCATCATGCTTTACAGTTCACAAGGCCTTTTCAGGAGCATGTATGTCATATGGATTCTTACCACAACCTGTGAAGCAGGTAAAATTTAAAGAAGAGGAAATGGGCTTAGAAATATTGAGTGACATTGCCCAGGTTACACAAGATGTGTGGCAAATGCCAACACTGCTTTTTGCATTCTTTTACTCACCAGTGAACACATCACTTACACCAGTCGATAGACCTCGATCAACCTGTTTTACAGTTTGGGTTTAAAACACAGCATGCTTTGAATTCAATGAATTTTTAATTTTTCAGTTGGTCCTGCTGACATTTAATAGGCCAAGCTACAAAAACAGGCCAGAGCTGGGCCATTCCCTTCTCCCCTATCTCCAGTAAGTTGCATCCCACATCCCCTAATGTGCTGTAGTCACTGTGCTCTAAATCAGGTCTCACATGCTTAAAGAAAGCAAAAGTCCTTTGGGAAGGAAGCACTTCTACATCTTGAGGATTTGATATGGTCATGTGTAAGTCTTCCTTGCCTCCTAGAAAGAAAAGTTTACAGGTGAGGCTTGCTGTCTGCCTGTTTACAGAGCCTGGGCTCTGTATGAGGCACCTGGTTGAAAGCATAGGGTAGGGGCACACACAGCAGGAGATGGGACCTACGTCCTCAGAGCATCTCCTAGGTTGCTGGGCAGAACAGATACTGCACAGCAAGTAGAGAGCATTGCAGCAGTTAAGGAAGTGGTACAGGCCATTTCTTTTTGGGTGTTCAACAAAGAGGAGGCACTCCCAATGAACTATAGCAGCCCTGGCAATTATGAATTCAGATTAAAAGTTCAGTTTCAAGCTAAGAACTTCAGAGGCCCGGAACAAAGGTGTTTTATTCCCACAATCTCTTTGCTTTGCTGCTCTTGGCAGAAGGTCAGGAGGGCAGGGAAGGAGATGATAGCACCTTTCAAGTTTCTGATTGTATATCATTAGCATCAGGGGCGAGGCGTCTCACCATTTCTCCTCCTGAATGATTTATCCTGGCGCTCTAGTGTTCCCTCACCCGAGGCATTAGGAAGGAGAGTCTCTTAGTAACTTTGGAAACTGAGACTGAAAGAATATATGGCCAGTGAAAGGGGTGACTGCCCAGTTGAATCATGAGTTAAATTCTAATTTATCAAGACTGAGAATCTGAATGCTGCCACCTCTAACAGTTTCTTACTTGTTTTTTTAGGGATAAGACTGCATGAATATGTCGAAACAGCCAGTTTCCAATGTTAGAGCCATCCAGGTAAGTAGGTATATTTGTATTTTAACAACAGCTCTGCAACTTCTTGCCTGATTGCTTAGTAAGTCATATTTCTGGTGATTGTTCACTCCTAGCTCATGATGAACTTCAAGAAGAAAATAAAGTTCTTCATAAGATTTGTACGGTACAATTGAGAAAGGATATAAAACCAGTTAGGTACAACTGAGACAGGAGAAGTAAGCTATTTTTGTTTAATTGTTCTGAATTATAAGACAATCAGTTTATAAGTGAGAATTAAATTATCTTCTAAAAAATGTAGTGTGTATGTTTTTTGATATGTTTTTGATGTGTTCATTGATAGAGGATATATTCAATTTTATTTTTAATTTCCAATTGATATGTGCACAAACAGATGAGTCACAGTTTGTTGACTCATCTGTTTGAAATATATCTTTCTTTAAATAATATCCTTTTGTAGTTAAGTGTTCTTCCCAGGGCTTGGGTATTTATCTTTTAAAATTCACATGTTATTCATTCTCCACACGCCCTCCCAGCAAACAAATTCCTTGGTTGTTTAAACTGACTTAAGTGTCACCCACAAAAAGGGAAGGAGGAAGCAGGCATTTGGAAACAAAAATACAATTATGAAAATAACTTTCAGTATTTGTTTTTACTCAATACTTAATTTGTTATTTCTCTTAAGGGCTCTGTATTTGACTCTCAAGGGGCTTCCACCCTGAAACTCTGGGCACAATGCTTTATTGTAAAATTCCATCTTTCCATCAACATGGAGCCTGTCTGTGCTTTCTCCAAAGGAACTTTTTCCTTGGACTTTTCTGAATACTGCAGGTCATGTGGCAGTTCCTGAATATTTTAGGCCTGATGTACTATCACAACAGAAACACAATCAAAAATGGTTGACTGTATTGTGGAGGGCTGTGCTTGTGGCCAGGTTGTAAACACGTCATCAAGGGGTTTAGAAATCCTAGCAAACACCACTGACAGAGGTAGGTGGAAGGACAGATCTTTACTTGTCACGATTAATACAGAGCCTTAAATTGAAGAGGTTCTTAAGTGGCAGGATGTACAACAACCTCTGGAAACATGTCATTGAACAAACCACCAAGGAAGGGCCTATGCATTTGGCAAGATTCCACTTTGCATTGTCACATCCAGCCCTCTGGTGTCTACCTAGTGAGCCTCTGACTTCCCTGACAGTGGTAGTGGAATTATATTTTGTCTCCCAGACCTGTGAACATCCTTGAGCCTCTGAATCTTCTCTTTTACCCAGTGTAGAAGCAGTTAGTAGCATGGGCTCTGAAACTATATTACTAGGGTCCTTAATCCATCCTGGACTGGTGTAAGATCATGGGAAAATTACTCTCCCTAATTGACCTCTCTGCACCTCTATTTCCACATCTGTAAAATGGAGATAAAATAATAGTATTCACTTCCTAGGGCTACATGTATAAAATGCTTAAAACAGCATAGTAGGCCGGGCGCAGTGGTTCATGCCTGTAATCCCAGCACTTTGGGAGGCTGAGGTGGGCGGATCATGAGGTCAGGAGATCAAGACCATCCTGGCTAACGCAGTGAAACCCTGTCTCTACTAAAAATACAAAAAATTAGCCAGGCATTGTGGCACACACCTGTAGTCCCAGCTACTCAGGAGGCTGAGGCAGGAGAATCGCTTGAACCTGGGAGGCAGAGGTTGCTGTGAGCCGAGATTGTGCCACTGCACTCCAGCCTGGGCAACAGAGTGAGACTCCATCTAAAAAAGAAAAAAACAAAAAAACAAACAAAAAACAAACAGCATAGTAAGCACACATTGAGTGTCAACCATTATTAGAATTATTATCATCATTCAGGAATACTTTATGTTAAAGTTGTGAGAAGTAATATCTTTTAATCACTGAATTTGAACCTCTGGAAGTGCTAAACATAAAAATTCCTTTTTATTTTTTCAGGACACAAAAACAGTCTTCTCTCGGGCTGCCTTTTTTCCCTCTTACTTTTAAAACAGAAAGTGTGTTGGTTTTTCTTCCTTAATGGTCCCTGGCCTCCCTCAAATCCACACTGAAAATTCACTAGCATTTTATTTACTAATTTTGACCTTGATATATTTTTAGATTTGTAATATTTTAAAAGCTGCGACTGACTGTTCTCAGTAGCCATTATTATATCGCATTACAAAAGATCCATCCATTCTGCCAATAAAGGCAATACAGCGGTTCCTTATAGATGTGGTATTGCCTCTCTCGATATATTTTATGCCACACAAAAGGCCCAATTTAATGCACCTTCAAATGAAATATTATTTCTTGTGGGTAAATAGGATCAGCACTATCTGATATTTTCCTATTATCTTTGCATTAACCTTAAGTAGGGTACATGAAATAAAATATGAACATGGTTACACCATACACAATGGTTTATAGTAGGGACATTATCTAGATTAGTCTTGTCTGGAACAAATAGAAGCCCTGATTAATAAGGGACTCTCCTCACTGTAAATACCATTTAAAGCTCTGAAATGTTCTACTCCATACCTTCTAGTCACTTATTTTTATTAGGATTTTATCTCCAATTCAGTTCATTTGTTATTTCCTGAGTGCATAATATGTGCCAGGCACTGTGCTAAGTGTAGGGTATACACAAAGATGAATTGATCTCTGATCCATGTGTTTGAGGCGTTCAAGGTCTCCAGTACTTACTAGCTGCAAGACTTTGGGAAAGTTATTTAGCCTCTTTGTGCCTCAGTTTCCTCATCTATCAAGAGAAGAATTAGTAACAGTCTTTATCTCATAGGATTACTATGAAGTTTAAATGAATTTAATGCTTGTCAATACTCAGCTCAGTGCCTGGCTCACCGTAATTGCTTAATAAATATTAGCTATTATCATCAATCACCACCATCATCTACTTCAACAGCTCCCAAAGTGTGTTCCTTGGCATACTAGTTTTATGGGATGCTGTTATAGATTAGAGGCTAATATGGTTTAATGTTTGAAAATTTTTCTCAGAGTCCATAACTTGCGAATGGCATCAAGTTATTTCTAAGAGGGCAGAAACATATGCAATGTTTTCTAAACATATGGGACCTTTTCAGTGACTATCTTACAAGATAGTGTTTTGCAGTGCAAACTTCTAGAAACAATGACTTAGATTTCTAGTGTGTCTGGCTTGGGTGAATTTAAGTTACTTTTGACCATAGTTTGAACAGTCAGGCATTTCAGGAGTTGAATTAATGCACCTCCAGACAACATGGAGTCAAATAGTTACAAATCTTTGCAATGTTAGTTCACCTTTAGTCCACCTTTCTGTAAAATGGGGGCAATCATACTACTTAATAGGGTTATTATAATGAATAGACAAAATAATCTATGGCAAGTGCCTGGTTTATTGTATACAAATTCCTTCAGAGATGGGCCTTCTAACTATCCAAATAATGCATGGAATGGCCTTGGCTTTGTCTTCAACTTATTCTATCTCCTCCGTACACCAGAATAAGAGGGAGGCCAGAACCAGAACCACCCTTACAGGAGGTAGACAGTAGTCTTTCACATCTACACTGAAGAAGAGATGACTTTTGAATTGTAAAGGGATTCTAAGCCTACACTTCTCTTTAATTGTATTAGTTAAATCTCTGCCAGGGGCATAAAAATATCCTGAAAGAATCAGTTGATTCTTTCTTAGCCTGGAGAGGGCCTTTGTCCCCTAAGCAGCTGATAAAGTTCTATGCCAGAGGTTGACAAATCTTTTATATAAAGGACCAGATAATAAATATTTTAGGCTTTGTGAGTTGTTTGGTCTGTTCCCGCTACTGAGCTCTGCTGTTGTACCACAAAAGCAGCCATAGGCAGTATGTAAATGAATGACTGTGGCTATGTCCCAGTGAAACTTTATTTACAAAATCAGGTGGTGGACTGGATTTGGCCTGTGGGCTCTAGATTGCCAACTCCGGTTCTGGTCTCTCCAGGCTGATTCTTACAACCCCACTGTTGGTGGGAATTGAGCTGCAACCAAGGTAACAACAGCACACTCTGCATATTGGGTCCTCTCCTTCAAATGAAAGAATTTGACATGACAGGTGGTGGGGAAAGCTAGAACTGCTGGAACCTAATCCCATCAGCGATCTGTTTGGTGACTCTCTCTAATGAGACCAAGTGACACCAGCCACTGGCAGCACCTGCCTGTCCTTTCTGCTGAACACACCCACTTTGGGAACCACCACAGGCCTCCTTAGGGCCCCAATTCACACAGAGCCAATCTTCTCTGGATTGTCACTGATCCTTTCTCTCCACCGTTAATGAAAGTAAGCTGAGTATTATTTGTCCTCTTCCATGAGATCTGAGAACTTCATGGCTAACCAGAAAGAGTCCTGTGCCCCAGTCTTAGCTCTACTGTGTAAATTCACACCCCTGGTCCTTGTGATCTTCAAAGGGAGAGGCTTCAGTTAAATGACTTCTAATCTCTGTCCAGCTTGTAAGTCTGTGAACTTCTTGAGAATAACTTCTAAGGTTTATTATCAGGATGACAATAACAGTTTCAGTTTATTCAAGGTTTACCATATACCTGGCCCAGTGCAGTGGGATTTCCATGGATCATAATGTCAGGTCTAGAAAACGGAAGTAACTCCCCCAGGATTATACAATTTGCAAGTAGGATAGTCAAGCCCTAACATCAATTATTCAGTCTGATCCCAAAGCTTGTGTTTGGAACCACTCTGCAATGCTGTCTTTACTTACTGTCCCCACCATTGCCACAGAGAGTAAGGCTGGAGGAGTGGGTATGGACCATCTTAAGGATAATCATAAGCAGCAAGGCCACTTGAGAGGCAATTACCGTTTTATGGATGCTGGGTGCCTCCCTTTTAAAGAACTCAATATTTAGAAACAGTGTCGGCATATAAGTGAAGAAGATAGTCTATACTGATTAAAGTCACCTTAAGAGTAAGTTGCCTTGGAGTTAAAAGTACAAAGTAAAGAGACTCAATGATAAACATGGTCCTGAAATTCAAACAACCATGGCTAAATGAACGTAAGGCATTTGTAAAACTAAATCTAACTTATCATACATTTGAAAAAAATTATATGAGTCCTGCATCATTAGTGAGTGTGTGGCTTCTTTGCATGGGAAGTTTTCTGTTGCTACCCAATCTATGTGTAGAAGAGAAAGAGAATATTCTGACGCTCCATGTTTCAGTACTTCTTTCCTTTCCCCACTAGTTGTCATTGTTCTTCCACTCTCCTTTATCTAGGGCATAATGTGGAAGAAGAAAGCAGTTTCCATGGAAGATGAAAATATTTACAGATAGGCATTAAAGACTCTAAGTGTTTCCTGTGTAGGATTTCCAGTTTAAAAATGATTCCAAATATATGACAATCATTGGTATAGAGGAATAGACTATCACCATCCATTGTTAATCTGATAGATTAAAGCTAAAAATCATAATGATCATACATGCCTTCTTTCAATATTTTATATAAATTTAAAACATTAAAAATTAACTTTCATTTGCCATTTGTTTTAATGTAGAGACAAGGCCTTTTCTTTGATCATAGATCTACTGTTTCTTACATAAACCACTATAATACATTGTTTATGATTTCCAATGCTGGTTTCTTTTAAGTGTATTAAGAACTGGAATGTAGGAGTCTTACTCTCAAGTGGGTTCAGTATTACCTCCAGCTAATGACCATTGCGGCTCTGCCTAGCTCTACATTTGTGATATGAGGCAAAGCAGTCATACACTTGCAAAAAGATGTCATGTTTTTTTATGTTGACATCCAAAAGCACTTCAGAAATACAACCTACCCCCGACCAATTGTGCACATTATCTTAATAGCTGTACAGTATATTCTTGAAATCTGCCTTTCCCTGGATGATGAGATTACAGTTGAGTCATTCAGGAAATTATTGAAGAGAACAAAAAAGTGTTGAGAACAGAGCAAAAATAAAAACATTTTCAATGTGAAACATCATGGGTGAAGAACACTGGCAAAGTAGAAGTTTCTCAAAATTGTGTTGTGTGGGAAAGTTTTCCGTGTTTTGAATCTACTCCACATTTCAAGAATCCCTAAGCAGTTATGCATTCCAGTGATATAGAATTTTATTTTAAAATAAGTTGACTATATTTTAGTAGGTAGATATGTATGTGTCTCTCATTTTCTGTTAATATATCAAACAAGAATCTCATTTTCTAATCCGTTATGAAAAAACAAACCTCTTTCTGAAGTCTTCTGTAAAGATGCTATAAATCTCAAAATGTCATATCTTGCTCCGTTCAGAGAACGACTGAGAATAGGAAAGAGCAGAAAGAAATAATGCAAAATGCAACCCCGTAGAATTTCCTCTGCCCATACTACAGAAGAATGGCATGGGGGAGGCTATAGATTCTGGCAGGAGCTGCTGGAATCCCTTGAAAAGTAAAGATCGAATCAGTATGGGGTCATCTGAAACAAATAATGCATTGGGAGGAAACTCCAGAAGCCTCTGAACTGTTCAGAAAACTCACAGTGGGTTCAGAAAAGGAGAGACAGAGTGGGGACAAAAAGGGAGGGGGAGATAAGAGAACAATGGCTGTGGAAAGCAAAGTTCAATAGGAATTGTCAGTACCCAGCCGGCTGGCAGCTATCAGAATCCAACCCACTGGGGAAAGAAGATGTCATTCCATTGTAAGCTACACAGAAAGGGGTGTGGAGGAAATATTGTTTCCAGAATCCTCTGGGCTTAAAGCCCGGAGCCAAGCAAAGAGAACAATACAAATAATTAAGGGAGTAGTGGAATTAACTTACAGGGAATTCTTTCTACTTTTCTTCACCTAGTGAGATCAAGTGTAGTATTAATTTCACATCAGATAGGTCTTCTATCAGGGAACTGTATCCTATTCTGGCAAAAGATGATCTAGTGGATTTTTTTTTCCATTCCCAACTTGGAGGATGTAACAAATTATATATAGCTTGGGAAAGTGATGCACCAAGTCTGCTGCATCAGGGGCATATTTTTAAATCTCTAAAATGAATAAACCTCAAGGAGGGAAAAGAAATACAAAGGATTGCATTACAAAAGGAAAAAAAGAGACTGCTTCCTTTGCATTTACATAGAATCTGTGGGGAGAAGGAAGCCTAACCTAATATCAACTCTAGGTCATTGATGTTAAACATTTTCTGTTTGTTTATTCTTTCATAAAAGTTTAGCTTGTATTTTAAGGCTATTTTGAGTAGCAAATAC
Organism: Mandrillus leucophaeus; assembly: GCF_000951045.1. Taxonomy (NCBI): domain Eukaryota; kingdom Metazoa; phylum Chordata; class Mammalia; order Primates; family Cercopithecidae; genus Mandrillus; species Mandrillus leucophaeus. The sequence continues at coordinate 3,445,424 of NW_012103377.1, forward strand.
CATACTCAATTTGTAGGTAGAAAAATTAGTCGCTGAGAAAGTATTTCATTTGTGTTTAAACACAGAGTAAGTCAGTGAAAGAGACAAAATATGACCCAATTTTCTGGCCAATGGAATAAAAACTGAGAGCTACAGATCTACATATTTTTATCAAATTCAAATTATAAGGAATTTTTCTTATGGCTATAATTTATTCTATGACTTGTCACTCAAAGATTACTGCCCTACAATTATACTAATGAAACATCTCTAATCGTCTTGTTAATAGTATAATGCATGCCTCAATTGACAAAGCACACCTCTTATACTCCCTTATTGGTGCACATTATGATTCAATGTTCGACATATTTTCAGGCTGCTTTGGTTCCTGTCAATATCTGCTGTCAAAAAAAAAAAAAAAACTCCATTTAGGTTTTTCTGATTTCTTGAGTGATGCTTTTAAAGAAGAAAAAGTGTCAAGTCGGTGAGTTAATGGCTCATTTTTCAATGTGGCTTTTCTTTGGTATCTATTATGAAATTATCCATTTTATGTGCCCCTTTTCAAAGGCCACTCTCAAAGTGTAAGTCTCCAATATCAGAGCTGCTTTAGAGAATTTTAGAGCTGGTGAGAGCTATTTTTGGCCACGTGAAAAGAGCTCTTTAGAGACGGGTTTGAGAGAGTGAGAAGGTCTATCCCTAAAGTCAGGCAGCTTCAATTTGGAATCTTGCCTTTTCCTGGAACTATATGTATGACCTTGAGAGAATTAGCCTCTCCGAGGATTCATTTCTTCATCAGTAAAATGAAGATGATAACATTAACCTCAAAAGTTTGTTGTGAGGATGCAGGTATTTAAACCCTCCACCTCTGCCTGCTTTGCACTGTATATATTCTTACAGTACTTCATTTGAAGGAAGGAAGGGTTCCCTGGTTAAGACGTTTGAAAACCATTGACACAGCCTAACATTCATATTACAAATGGGGACAATGAGACCCAGAGCAGTTGTTACTTTTTCAAGCACAGATAACTTGTGGCAACTGCTAGCATTAGGCTCTTTTCACTACTGTAAGCCACCCATGAAACATGGAGAGGCCACATGGGGGCGCATCACTAAAATTAATCTCCAAACAGGAAAAGTAGTCATCTCATAACATGCCCTTCACAATATTATATTATTCTGGATGACCTTTACATGTCCCCTTACTAAAAACTACAATCTACTATAGAGCATATATACTTGATTAAATGAGTTAATTTAGCAATCAAGTCTTTCAGAAACAATATGATAACTTGAGCTCACCATTAGGAAGATGCCCCCTGTAGATGCTTAATAAATGGGTTAGGGTAGGGACAATTTAACTAAACTTTTAACTGGTTAACTTTTTCCCCAAATAATCCCTATATTGATTCTTCCCCTCTTTCATCCAAACTGTAGTGATGGAAATAGTCTATTGGTCCAATATGGATTATCTTCTGTATTATTTACACTGTCTTGATCTTCTTTATTCAGGCCCCTATGATATTTCATCCAATCTAAGACGCTGTCAATTGTAAAATACCATTATTTTACATCCTGCCAAAATAAAGCAAATGTGCCAACTAAAATTGTAGGACATTGCTGGTTGTAAGACACATTCTGACCAGAGATATTAAAAGAGATGCATCTTGGAATTCATGAAGTATGGCTCCATATTTGCCACCATATAAGACAAATCTTTCTCCTCTCTTATGCTCCCTCCTTCTCCCACTCTAGGCCACCTGGTATTTCCATTACACGTAAGAATAGCATAGAAAGCTCAGCCTTAGGTTTTTAAAATGCTTTTCTCTAAAGTTGTGCTGGGTTTATATTTTAACATATGTGGTACATACTGATTAAAAATACTCCTTGGCTTGTTGGTACTAGGAATGGCTCCACAATGATGTACCTCTCTGGTTACTTTCCACGAATACTTTGGATCTATTTCTTTCTGTGGTATCAGCATTATTCTAGTAAGGATGGGGTGTTTTAAAGCTCCTGGGTAGGAAAAGTCACCTCCTGCTTTGCTCCTGAAGGGAGCACAACACAGACTTGCCATGTTGCATGAACATGGACACTGGATGCTTCCTGTTTCATAGGGTTAATCATTCCCCTGGCAACAGAGCTTGTACCAGGCAGTTCCAAATGGGACTTACCACACTTCCTAATAACTTCCTTTGGTGTGGTGCCAAAATCATACAATGCATGTCATAAGATAAAAAAATATTTTGCTCCCTTTGTTCAGGCATCATTTACATGCATAACATCAAAACGAAATTTCAACTTTTCAAGCCCACATATCCAATTACTCATAAGGCAACACTTTATCTTCAGTGGAAAAATATTGTATTCTACTTTAAAATGGTATTTGATGGTTGTTTTATGTGAGTGATAATACTGGTTAAAGACATTTTTGATCTGCATTACATATTTTCACCATTTGACATCAAATAAGTATGGGAAAAATTCAAATTTACACATTATCTCACCAAGTTCAAATTACAGTGTCAATATATCCCTACCTAATTTAATGTTTAGAGGATGTCATGAAGGTATTTTATGTTTACCACTGATGGAGATTAGTATGTTATCAACATAAAAGAGAAGAGTCAATGAGTGGTGATACAAAGGGAGCTTGGCCAAGCACCCTCTTTACTCCTTACTGACCCACACAAGTACATGTTGGGAAAAAGGTAGAAGAGTATCAATTTCAGAGACTAAAGCAATAAAGTGCAGGACATTATGGAAAGGAGGAGGTAGCTTAGGACGTGTAAATGTCTCCCCTCCCACGTGGTAAATTTGAAGGGACTGGAAGGAGGGCTAAGGTGTGGGATGACTTATGCAGATGCTCTTTCCTCCTTGCCTGTCATTATATGTTCCCTCCTTATCCCCAAGAGAGAAAAATAATATGCACCTCAGGAGGGCAACAGCCAGAACAAACTGTCTTCCAATTCTTCCATCCAACAAGAAATTGTAAAATCACTGCACAGACCTAAGCATGTATAATAAATGAAATCTGTAATAAATGTAATCTGTAATAAATGGAAGTCAAATTTTCCTTTGCATATTTTTATGCTGTCATTACAGCAATTTTCCTGAGATAAAAAGCTTTGAAGATGTACTTTTCAGATGCATTTTTCTTCACAATGATTACTGTCTCAGAATGTCATTGCAATTTCTTACTTTTCTTGAGCTAAACCTACCCTGTTTTCTCTTTTAGGCAAATATCAATATTCCAATGGGAGCCTTTCGACCAGGAGCAGGTCAACCCCCCAGAAGAAAAGAATGTACTCCTGAAGTGGAGGAGGTGAGGAAACCTCAGCTCTCAGAACACAGCAATGTTTTTCCTTTCTAAAATCTTCACCAGAGGGGGCAGAGGCAAGGCAAGGGCTGGCTCTCCAGGACAAGGGAGGAGGCAAATGACTGTGTGTCAAGGAATCACATACAGTATGTACGTTTCTTTAGTTGTCTTGCTTAGTCCGCCCTGAAACGCACTGCCTCCTCCCTTCCCTTCAGCCAAATTTAAGTACTGTACCTGGCACCATTATTTGAAGGTACTGAGTTTAACTTCCAGTCTGTTGATTGACTGATTATTTGATTGATTGATTGTGTGTATGCGTGTGTGTGTGTGCACATGTGTGTGGTGGGGAGGATAAAGCCTCTGATAAGTTTTTGGTCTAGCAGTAGTCACTAGATTGGCAAGTTTTCACTTGGGATCATTTATCCAACTGAGCAGGATGTAATAATATTTAGTAGAGCTTCTGATAAGTGGGAATGCAGGAAGTAAGCACATTAAATTATTTGAGGATTCAAATAAACAACAAACAAACAAAAACTCAATCTCTAAATGTTTCCTTTGAAAAGGGTACTTTGCAAGGGAGTCTATCAAGCCTCCATTTCTGTATTTTTCCTCTTTCTAATTCTTTACTTCTCCCCCAAATTCAAGTACCCAGTCTGCTAAATTGGAGGCTAAAATTAATAATGAATGCCATAAAAAGGGAAGAGTTTCTTCCTCAGATGTTTTTATTTCTTACCCAATTGTAACTTTTCTGCTGAAACCTGGAAGGTCTGATTCTGAAAAAGATAGTGAAGGTTTTGGAACATTTTATCAGCATAAGACATGGAAAATGGAATCAAATAAAGCCACAAGGCACAGCAAACTATATTTCATCTTTTTAAAAAGGTAAAAAGGCTTTTAAACTTTACCAAGTGACATTTTTGGTATTTGTCCCAAAAGAATATCTATTACCATTTCAAAGGTTCCTAATAAAACTTTGTTCTGCCTGTAACCTTTTTTCCTGTGAATATTCCTGATGTGGTCCTAAATTAGTGGTTCCAGTCTCCTATCAGTAGAAAGATAATTTTTGAAAGGAGCAGATGGAGTATTTGAGTGATATCATCAAGTGCTGGAATTGCAGCCACTAAGTCACTCTTGATGAATACAAATTTTGAACATATCAGTTGGAAAGACCTGGCCCTACTCTGCTTTTATAGTTACATAATCTCAAGTTCTGGTGCTGTTAACTTTGCCATCAAGTTTACTCATGATCATGAGGTCTCCATCTGGGACTTGGGCCAAGCATTTCAGAGTCTGCGTCTGCAAAATAGGATCCCCTCCATTCCTCAGAGGGTCACTGTGAGGGAAGAGGCATGATATAATGGACATAGCATAGCCTAGTAGGTATTCCATAAACTATTTTTCATCACTTGATGTAATTATCCAATTTTCATGAAGCACTCCTGGGCCTATTGTTTTTGCATGTTGTAAGGAAAAGGCATGGGGAGGTAGAAGGGATGGCGGTGGAATTCTTCTATACCTTCATTTATCTGTAATTAGATTTTCTTTGCTTCCTGTGCTTCCTCTTAAACTGTGTCTGTCACTACCATGGCAATCAGTCGGAAGGTAGTTTGACCCACTTTTCTCACTAAATTGACTGATGTAACAGCTGTTTTGGAGGCTCACATTTCATTTTCCACCTGTGGTACAGATGGCCCCTGGTTCTTCTTTGTACAACTGGTACTTTCCTCCACACAAGTGTCTCAGGGGACTGGGGAAGCACTTTGCTCTCTCTTGGCTTGTATCTAATCTGATGGTTGCAGTGCATTCTAAAATAGACAAGAACTGATACAGCTTGGTTTGTGAACACCCACTTTATAATTAACCACATATACAAATGGCCAACTAGTATTTTTCATAGGATGGAGGGAGTGATGTATTCACAAAGATACAAAGACCCCAGGGATGTTTCTTTTTTCTTTTTGTCTTTCTTCCTTTTTTTTTTTTTTTTGGAGCAACTTATTGCCCAACAGATGGAGTGTTTCTTGAACTGTACCATACCTTTCTCATAGAGCTCATTGGGCAGGAGGGTGGAGCTAGGGATGGTATTTCTTTACCATAAAAGCAGAAATAAACTCTCAGGATTTGTGGAGTCTTGGGGAGGGAGTGGGATCTAATGATTCAGTCTCTGGCCTGGACCTCAGATTAAGTTTCTTAGGAAGACAACATTGTGAGGGGAGTAGTTAGACAGCTTGGCTTGGCCACAGGGTGGGTTAAGCAGGATTTTGTCAATTAGCTTCAGGCCCCAGCCACATTTTAAGGCATAGTTTGAAAGGGAAAATAAAATGTGGATTTGAAATAACATATACATCCACATTTATTATCATTATCTAGTTTGCAAACTTGGAATTGCTTAATTTTGTAGACTTAAAATTCGTTCATTGCCTAGCTTTGCATGAGGATAATTACTGTTTAGAGATCATAACATACCATCTCTGAACAGAACAGATCACCTCTATCACATTCAGTAGGTTCCTCATTTAAACTCAGAAGGATTTTTGATCCTGACACCCTCTCAGATGTGAAGAGGATGTTCCCCAGCAGGAAGCCAGAATGAATCTTTGGCTGTCTGCCAAGGCCTGTGAGCACTGACCCTGTCTTTGGCTCACCTATGGTTCTGGTAAGACATTTGCTCTGCTCACAGAGCTGGAGTACACCTATCTGCTTGGCCCAGCCACAGATGGGCATGTGCCCAACTCTGAGGCCTTACAGCTAAACCTTAATAAACAGGGCTGGTCTTTTGCGTAAGACAATCAGCTGCTTGCTTGAAGTGATTTGAAGGGTATTGACAAGCCTCTACTAAGCTTCCCAAATCTCTCTTTTGACTGAAACACTATCATCATTAAGCCACAAAATAGCATGTTGGGATTTTCTGTTAATTATTTCCCTCTACACCTGGCTTCTTTACAAGATGCAAACATTTAATTCTGGTCTAGCCACTTCCTAGCTGTGTGGCCTTGGGGCAAGTTTCTTAGCCCTTCTGTGCCTGAGTCTCCTCAACTGTAAGGCAGGGATGATAATAGTACCAGATTTATATGGTTGAGATGAGGATTAAATGAGTTAGTACATGTAACTTAGAACAGTTAACAGTGTGCCGTTATTATTAAATCTTTGGTGTTTGAGCATGAATGAGCAGGTCAGATTGTATTGTCTCACACAGGAGAGTTTAGGGAAAAACTCAGTAGGATATCTGGCAATAATGAGGGAGATGAATATGGTTCACTGTTTTGCCAAGTTTTACAAATACTCTGTGACCCCCAAGGGAAACATTTCCCTTCACAACAGCCATTCCTGAAACTGAGAATGCTGCTGTAGCTGGTAAGGCTTCTTTTACACTCTCTTTATCTAAGCCAAAGAATGTCTTTCATGTCCCTTCTTCATTCAAATATCCTCTTACAAAATTAAAAAAAGACTTATTTATTAGCCAAATGGGGCCATCTGGAACCCTGTTTGTTTATGCCTTAACTTACTATAATTCTTACAATTACAAATCCATAAAATAAATGGAATCTGATTCCTGTTATGTTTTTAAAAGATGAGAGAAGTTTCATTTAAGAAAATGCACCATTAACCCCCTTCTTCCTGAGTCAATATCATGTCTAATTACTAAATATATTGAATTATAATTTCTCATTATATGTGACTTTATCAAATCAAGTGGTAAAAGTCTTACGCTGATAAATTAAAAAACACAATGCATTGAAGTTTTAATAACTTGAGAGGAAGGTACATATTAAATATTATTAATCTGCATATGTTCACTTCAAAATTTTTGCATATAAACATGTAAGTACAGACATTGGCTTTAATGTGTTAAATGTGCCAATATAGAACATTTTGATGTTACAAAGTTAGTAAATGTGAGTTATCCAGGAACTTAACAGAAGGAATTGGAAACATTTTTCTCTTTCATGCTTCTTTATTAAGATCTACTCACCTAACAGCCGTGGGAACATTTATAAGTGAGGAAACATTTTTTATTTCACCACTACACGTATATAAAACACACACACACACACACACACACACACAGCACTTTATAGCCTTGTTAAAAAATTCTTTCTGAAAGCATAGCGAAGAACATTTTGGAATATCTAGTCCTCCAAGTGGATGCTTTATGGTTTTAATTATTGCTTCTAAATCTACATTTATAAGTGATAAATTTGTATGCATGACAAAACAAAACAAAACAAAAACAAAAACAAAAAACCAGCTGCTTCTAGGGCTCTGTACACTGACCCAGGGAAACAGTATTTTCCAGATATTTACAGCAGGTATAGTCTACATTGAAATACTTTATCATTTTGTTTGGGTGAAACGTTAGCTATTTCATCAGCACTGTACCAGATCTAAAGAAAATGACTGTAGGAAAAGCCATTAGCCCTTAGTAGAAAAATAGCACCTCAATATTTTATGTCTACTCATCCCCTCCGATAAACAATTTTAAAACATTTCTATAAAGGACGTGTCTACTAAGCAATTTGTTAGAGTTTGGGGAAGCTTGAATACTATCTTCCTTTAGGTTCTAACCAATTTGAGAACTAGACATAGGATCCAGACAGGGATTAACACACACCATCAGCTTTAATACCCAAATTACAGGGCTGCTGGTGGGGGTTGAGGGTAAGGGTGGCGTGGAGGCGGGGCATAGAGCATAGGGCCCACCCTCTCTGGTGAGAGGCAAACATGCAGTTACTTATTTCTTTTCCCGGGAACTGTATTGGTTCACCCAGTTGTTGGCCAAGCAGATGGAGCTCTCCGCCAGTCTGTGTTAGTTTGGGTCCTTCAGGAAACTGACCCAAAGATATTTGCTGGGGAAAACACTTGTAAGGAAAAATGGGAGGGAGCTGCATGAGGCTGGGAGGGAGAGAGGGAGAGAGGGATAGAGGGTTGGGTGGAAGCATCTCAGACTTCAGTGCTGTAGTGAGGCAAGTTCTCCAGGTGAAGTCGCTCCGCAGACGAGTCCCATGTCTCCCAGGAATGGGCCCGCCTTAGAATTCCTGTCGCACTCATTCATTGGCTACAAGCAGCCGTGGGAAGTGTGACCTCAGCTTGGTGATGGATGGCTGGATTTCAATGTGAAGCAGCTGGAGCCGTCATTCAATTATCCTCCCTGCAGTAAACTGATCCGAGAGGCGCGTTCTCAAGGCTGCCACGGTGATCAAATGTTCTCCAACACCTTTCCCTGGGGCCACAGAGAACAATCCTCCCCTACCCACCACCTCTAGCAAATAGAAGGAAGGGGCTAATGATCAACCTTTTTTCTGTACACATGAGTTGAAGTTCTCGGAGCCACACACAGCAACTGATCTTGTTTTATAGTTACCATTATATGTGTGTTTGGTGTATGCACATAGAGGCATAGATTTTCATTATGGTACATTCTTGGGATTGATCCAATTAAACAACAATCAACAAGTATGCACGCGCACCTCTGTGCCAGACATTGGAAATGCCACAGAAAAGGATAGGATGTGGGTCCTGCCCTAAAGCTGCAACAAAAATATAACATTCAATGAAAGGAAATTTAAAATACTTCTCAAAGCAGGAGAGAGCTGGGCTTCCTCTGCCGCTCTCCCTTGTGGTGCCCATATTCAAAAAGGTTTTGCTTACGTTTGTTTCAGTTTGTTTATGCATCCCAAAGATGTTATTTGAACAAAGACTGGCAGCCACTACACCCCAAACAAAACAGGAAGCTCCTGGACTAAATTATTGTTAGAGCTTGCTATGCTCTAACATTGTACAAATCTTTGCTGTCAGGCATATTATAATTGTATGATTACAAATTAAAGTCAATCTTGTAAGATGTTTCTCTTGGAAACACAAATCCTTTGAACTAGTGGTAATTTTTGTTAGTTATCAGAAGTTGAATGTACTCTAGTGTTTTCTAAGTTATGTGGAAATTACTTGTTTTCTTCTTCCAACTTTATTCCACACCTCACAACAAACTTTAGGAGATTTTATTGAAACTCTAAGGCTGTCTCAACAACACAAGGGACAGTCACTCTGCTAGAAACACACTTTGACATCATTGTTGCTTTAATTTTTTTTTTTTTCTGGTTCATGCTCATGGCCCAAAGAGATCAAATGTCTTTTTTGGTGAGTTGGATTTCTTCTCCTTTCTCTTCAGGGTGTTCCTCCCACCTCAGATGAGGAGAAGAAGCCAATTCCAGGAGCAAAGAAACTTCCAGGACCTGCAGTCAATCTATCGGAAATCCAGAATATTAAAAGTGAACTAAAATATGTCCCCAAAGCTGAACAGTAGTTGGAAGAAAAAAGGTGAGAAACTATCTTCTTTGTCTCAAAAAGGCCTCTGTAAAATGATTTAAGGAAGCCTTCCACTGAAGAAATCTGGAAAATTCTACAAGAGTTCATTAAATACCAGGGGCCTTCAATTTAAGTCAGTATTTCTGGTGCAGTTTTCTGGTAAAGCCAAGTTTTGGGGCCTGTCTTATTCCATCACCAGTCGTAGATCCATTGAGGATGTTAGCCTGCCATTCTCCTTCTGATCATCCTTCTTAGTTGTGGAAGGATGAAGTTGGGAGAGGAAAGATGCTTGGGAAAAGGCCTTGAGGTTTTGATCTTGAGGTCCAGGGAGCCCTCCCTCACTTCATGCTTCAGTTTCCTCACCCAGGTATCACAAAAAGCAACAAGCTATTCATGAGCTAGAGGATCAGAGGATCAAGGAACTGAACAAGTTTGGGAGTATAAAGAGGCAGAGACCCAGGAGTTCAGTCCTTTAATCAAGTAACCCAGGTTTGTGTAAGGCAGACCAAGAGGATGCCATAATGACTCTAGGTAGGCTCAAAACTTGCATGCTGCCTTACAAGGCACTGCAAGCAGGGCTTGTGATCTTATTTTCATTTTAATTGCATCTGTTCAATAATGATCCCCTGGTGAGGGTTCAGACAACCCTCCACCTGGCTCCTGTGGATTGGTATGGGAATTCTGCCAGCAGGGGAGTGTGGAATTGGCCCAAGTCATCACTCTTTCTCCTAGGAGACCCTGGGAGCAAATCTACCCTTTTCCAACATTACTAAGCCCACAATGTACAATCTATTCCATTTCTTAAGCAGAAATTTAAGTCTAGAGGAGAGGAATCTGTATTGGGAACATAAAACAGGTTTTTATCTGGTTGATTGTCCATTCATTCATTTAGTCACTCACCCATTTATTCAATCAATATTTATTGAGTGTTCACTACATGCTGAACACTAGAAACATTTATTCATCACTTACCATGAGCAAGATACTGTGTGAAGAGCATTATGTCCATTTTTTTTAAGCCTCATGATACCCAATTATTGCTCTCATTCTTGAGATGAGTCTTAGAGAGATTGAGTTTCCCCATCTATCATGTATTCTAAAAATGGAGTCTGCCTTCAAAGTTAGTGCTATCACCTACTTGTTATATTGCTTCAATCCCTTCCTCCCACCACACCTTACAGATGGATTGCATGCTTCCTGTTGGTGTTGGGGTGAAATCTTCTGACTGGATGGCAGAGGCAAGCAGTGGGGCAGATAGGGCCCTGCTGTATCTTCTCCTCTAGACAGAATAAGGAACAGAATGTTCTGTGAGACAGTCCAATGCATTGTGGCAGTGTTATTTGTGTCACTTACACTGACTTACTTGGATGTTTGCAAGTTAGTTCTGCCGAAAAGGTTTCTTTATAGTCAGAGAAAGTGAGGAGCCGTTTTGAGTTAAAATAAAAGAACAGTAACTGGTGTTTTCAGCACAGTTACATAAAAGAACACAGGAGTAAGAGTAAAACAGAGTGGATCTATGACCATAGATTGAATCCCAGGAACCTGGATGGGGACAAATTGATGTGAGCAGGAACTAACCTGACACGTGGCTACATGTACTTGTTACTACTGATGACAGAATGGAACAAATTGATGAGTGAGTATCACATTCAGTCCTGCTTGTGTTGCCAAGTTGAGATGAAATATTTCAGTGTGGTAGGGATGAAGTTTCAGAACTTCCTTGTTAGAAAGCCTGGAGAGGGGAACTTAACTTTTTGTCATATTGATTATCATCACCCAACCAAGGCTGTTCAGTTGGACACATGAATTTTTAATGCAAACTTTAAAGGTTTTTTACTTTTATGAAATCCATGTTGACCTAAATTTAACCTCAGTTCCCGTTTCAGAAGAATTTGGTTTTGAAGACTCAGAGGAATGCTGTTTTAAAATGAGCTTAGAGAGGATCTTGCAGTGTTACTCAGCAGTGGGGTTGATTCAGTAGCCTTGGCTGTGTGATTACAGGGAACAAGGAAGAATAACAACTCAATCAAATATTAAAAATGTACCAGAATATCCAGAACACATTTTTGTCACTTTATTTTCTCAGAGAAGACTTTAATGATTCTTCTCTCCTTAACAAATTCTAATGCAAAACCACTCAGAGAGACCTATTTTTCTTTATTCTTACGGTAATGTGAAAATCTAAGTTGTCAGGGTAATCGATCTGAATTCCAAATGAGTACAGTCATTGTTTTAAGCCAAGGAATGATCTTTACTTTTTGTAGCAAGCTGTTTTGCTTTTGACTTATTTTTCTCCTGCAGATATGTCAGAGATTTCAAGACTTCAGTAGTCATAGTCTGTGGTTACAGAAGGAGAACATTTCTTAACATTGATTGATTCAGTGAACTCATAAGCAGTAAATACCCTCGACCAGCCATCACTTAACCCTTCACTGGTTGGATTGATTATTTTTCTTCTTGGGTCACCACTTTGTCACCCACCCTCACCCAGTGTTGTCCAGTTATTTGATCAAACAGATCATTGGTTTGAAGATTGAATAAGTCCATCATGTCCATAGTGTCAAATGCAGTGAAAACCACAAGGCTCAAGGTCCACATAATACTATCACTATTACAGTACTTTAGACATATAGGACAGGTTAGCATCTCATTTTAGCCAAGATGAGTGCCTCCTTTTATGTGGGATTTCAAATTCTTTCCATGCCCTGTGTCATGGATAGAATTGTTAACAGGAATCAATTAAAAACATTACAGAACAAGAATCAGAAAGGCCAGTGACTACACCGTTGGGCACCAGAAATGGTGGCTTATGGGAAAGGACTTGGGGCCTAGACCCAAACTGGAACCAGACCAGGCAATATAGAGACAGCACATACCAAGTCAAAGCCAAAAGACACAGGAGTGTCCCAAATGGGGCCTCAGTCCAGGCTGGAACTGGCATGGGACAGGGAAGGTAGGATGTTCAGCCATATAAATTTTGGAATCCTCCTGGCTGTGATTTAAGGTAGCCAGATGGTGACTTAAGAAAGTCCAAGAACCAGATGAAGAGGAAGGACCAGCGGCAAAATCTAGAAACCAGGTGTCCTCCAATACTTCCAATCCTGCTTGTTTGCTGCATTATCAGGAATCCCGCAGGGCCACTATCAGAAGCCACTGTCAACTTGTTTGCTTACAGTTGTAGCAGATACCACCTCAGGCTTCATGGACAAAGGTCTGGGGAACCTGCAGAACTGCTCTGGGCTGGTGTCCAGACTCTGTGTCCATTTCTGTTTGCTCCCGACCCTTAGATCAGAGCATAGGTACTCAGTAAATAACCTTGAAACTAGCTTCTATACCATGAGCACTTTCTTCTTTCTGTAGTAAAATGTATAGATATAAAACTTGGTCCCTGCTCTCAGGATACTTAAGTCTTGATGGAAAGATAAAATACTTCAAAAGGTAGCTAACAATTCAAAAATTAGATAGCAGCTTAATTATTAAAGATATCCCAAGGCTGTTTATGACCCACTAACAACTAGGCAGTAGAGATAATGTTATGACTTTTGAGGGGCTAAGGTATGATTTGGGGTCAGGGATAATTTCAAAGAGGCAGTGGGAATGGAATGGTTTAAACAGAGGCTCAGAGATCACCTCTGGACATATGGAGCATTCAGGGTATTGTTAATAATTAGACCAGCCTAGTGAGACCAAAGAGTTCCTCTAGGCACTACATCTTAAACTTTTGGAGCATAACAAAATAAAACCCACAGCCCGCCTACACCATCTCATCTCTTTTTCCAGTGGTAAAAGAATTCAGTGATATCAAAGAATTGAAGAGGAACAAAATAAGTATCAAAATGGTAATGATGCATCAATTATAAGAAAAAGCAATGATTAACAAAGGTAAAACCTAAGAATAATTCTACAATGATGCTGATGAGCACCAAGAAAGTTGCAATTGAAAGCCTTGGGACTGATGAAGCTCTAAAAAGAAATTCTCATTCTGAAGTTGCAGGAATCCCTTCTCTCTGTGTTGAACATTTCAGCATGGCCACATGTGTGGCAGTCAGACTTCATGGTTATATACTAAACTAGGGTTTTAGAAAAATGTGAAATTTTAGTGATTCTTGATAGCTCACTTAGCAGGTTTTGGTTGTGTATAGAAGTGAAAATCTATGGAATTAATCCCTATTCGTCATTAGGAACTGAAGAAAGCACTTGCGTTTTTGCATCGAGAAGTCTTTTGAGGTCAACCAGTGGGCCTTGGACCATACTTTGAGAAACATTGCTGTAGGGCAGTAAATGAGAGTGAGTTGGAATGATCTGCAGCGCCTTTTGTACCCATATACAGCCTCATAATATCAAGTTAGTCTCTATCTCATACCCCACATCAGCTAGCCAGCCCTGATTTTGGATTTTGTAGATTTGAAAAGAATCTTTATAATGCCCTGTTGGGGGAGGTGTGCCCTTATCTTAGTCTGCTCGGGCCACTATAACAAAATACCATAGACTGTGTGGCTAAAACAACAGACATTTATTTCTCACCGTTCTGGAGCTAAAAGTCAGAGATGAGGATGTCAGTATTGTTAAGTTTTGGTGAGAGTTCTCTTCCTGGCTTGCAGATGGCCATATTCTTGCTGTGTCCTTTGATGTCTCTTCCTCTTCTTATAAGGGTGCTAATTCTATCATGGGGACCCCACACTCATGACCTCATCTAAACCTAATTAACTCTCAAAGGCCCCACCTCCTAATATTATCACATTGGGGATTAAGGCTTCAACATAGGAATTTGGGGGAGGGACACAAACATTCAGTCCATAACAGTCCTCTTCCTCCAGCACTCTGCCCCATCCCTAGCATCTTCTGTTTATCCTGTCACAAACTTACCGAATCGTAATGTATTTGTTTTCTTGTTTACATCTTCTTTATGATGCTATTGCATAGCTCCTTTAAAGGCTGCAATTCACATGATACATATTAGGTACACAGGGCAAGTCTGGAGGATGTTGCCAGTGCCCTGACCACAGCAAGTGTGGGATCACTTAGAAATGTAGACATTCCAAGTCCTTGTAATCTTAGGGAGCTTACCACTTTAAAAGAAAGACTTGCTTCTCTCACAAAGGTCCATAGTTAACATTGTTGACGAAAATCAGTAATGGGCCCAGAAATTTGACTTTAAATTAATTGATTGTATTCTTCTGGGAAACTAAAAAATTAAGGAAAATGTCAAATTTGTCTCATATTCCTCAAAAGAGGAGAAAGACGTGTAAACCAGAAGAAAACTTAGTATTTGAGAATTCTTTGGCTTTATTTTTCAAATAACATCTATGTCTAGATAAGACATATTTACCAACCTGTCATCCAGAGAGTTGTCATCTCTGATAGGGGAGAACATAAGGCGCTCATTACTCTTAAATGTTAAGCATTATCATCATTCCTACTGATTCAAGGGCTAATTCTGAGAGTGTTGGCAGGAAGGCAAATTGATATACCCAGCCAATTGATAAAAAGTGTATTTAGTATGTAACAACAGACCTCCAAAACATATGAAGCAAAAAGCGACAGAAATGAAGGGAGAAACAGACAATCTAATGATAATAATTGGGGACTTCAATATCCCATTTTCCATAATGGCTAGAATAACTAGACAAAAGATCAACAAGGAAATATAAGACATGGACAACACCATAAACCAACTAGACCTAACATATATAATATATATAATATATATAATATATATACACACATGTATGTATATATACATACATATACATTATATATGTGTATATATACATATACATTATTTATGTATACATTCTATATGTATATATACATATATACATTCTCTATACATGTATGTGTGTATATATATTATATATAGTGTGTGTGGATATGTATATATACACACATATAAAACACTGCCCAACAACAGCAGAGTACATGCATACACATTCTTCTCAAGTGTACATGGAACATTGTCCAGGATGGACCATATGTTAGGCCATGAAATAAGTCTCAAATTTAAAAGGATTGAAATCATACAAAGTATGTTCTATGACCATAATGGAATGAAATCAGAAATCAGTAACAGAAGGAAGTTTGGGAAATTCACAACTTGTGGAACTTAAACAACATGCTTCTAAATAACCAATGAGTCAAAGAAGAAATCACAAGGTAAATTTAAAACTATTAATACTTTGAGGCGAATGAAAACAA
The DNA here is from genome assembly GCF_000951045.1 of Mandrillus leucophaeus. Taxonomy (NCBI): domain Eukaryota; kingdom Metazoa; phylum Chordata; class Mammalia; order Primates; family Cercopithecidae; genus Mandrillus; species Mandrillus leucophaeus. Next base: position 3,461,217 of record NW_012103377.1, read on the forward strand.
AAATACAGCATACCCAAATTTATAAGATGCAATGAAAGCAGTACTTAGAGGAAAGTTTACAGTTATAAATGACTATATTAAAAAAGAAGATCTCAAATCCCATAACCAACCAATCAAATCAATATTAGCACCTATTCCATATTTGGGAAACATGCCCTTTATCATCTTATAGTAAACTTATGATTAAATTGATACGTGAATGGAAATATCATTCCTTTTAAATGGTAAGGCATAATAAATGTAATAAATCTATTTGTATAAACACTATAACAATGTAACAGAGGCTGGGAAATAAAAAATGATTGCCCAGTAGATCACCATTTTAGCAAAATACTGACTTTGGTATTTCCCCTTCTAGTCTTTTCCCCTGGGTTTACATGTGGGATGCAATACAACCAAGTTGCTAACAATATGTTGATTTGGGGTTGTGAAGACTTGGTCTCATTTCCTTCTGTGCTTGCAACTTTGCACTCTATGTCTCTATTTTCTTGTTTGGTAAAAGCAGAAAATGGCACCTCTCTCAGTCAGTAGTTGTGAAGGGTTAGGGAGATGTATTTTTGAAAGTATCTCCAAGCACAGTACCTGGGATGGGTAATTACTCAGTAAATAGGAACTGGTTCTTATATTATATTTTCTTACATAGCATCATTTATAGCACTTGTATAGTTTTGTATCTTGCTTTTTCCACTTTACATTTTATCACAAGATTATTTTTCATGTTGCTTTTCAGCCTTCAGAATTAAGATGATTTATTTCTCATAGTCTTTGACTTATCATGATTTCATAACCTTTTCCTTTTGCCAGAAGACAGAGGACTGATTTATTGTTTTACATAGAACTAGACTTAAAAACACTTCTCCAAATGTCTTCTGTGTGGTTTGTGGAAATTTTTTGTCCTCATTTTTGAAATGTTCCCTGCTTTGACCCAATTACAGAGCTCTATTCACTTTCTCTGAAGGAAATGATTTTATGCTGAAATTTTTCATTCTCTAGTGAAGCCACATTTCTTTTGATTTGTGATGCTCTTTTTAAATTTTTCCTGATCTTCACTTGCTTGGATAAAGACAGGTTCTGCAGTGATTCTGAACTGTATCAAGGTCTTGTTCATTTGTTTTCCTGGCTGGCAAAACTCTTGTTTTAGACCCTGGTTACAGCCTTTGTAAAGGTGGGTGTAAAGGACTCTTGAGAGTGAACGCAAGAAGACTTTGAGTTGATTGTTGCAGTTGCTTTAAGAGCCTCTCAACAGTAAACACACAGAAACTACCAGTGTAGTTTCTATTAAAACAGAGGTTTGGAGGGTGTAGTGTGTGAATTATCAGGAAGAAGTTGGATTGGTGCGAGAGCTTTTAGGAAGTAGACGTGAGACCAGAGAAACACATTTGCTTCAGCCAGCTTGGTGGAAAGCAGAGGTGACTCAGAACCCAATTCTGTTGATCTTCCTATACTGGCACACACATTTCCATGGGCCAAAAGACAGTTACACCTGGCACCTGTTCTACTGTCAATGTAATGGAACTCATTAATCTATCTAATTTTTTTAATTGGGGGGGGAGGGTGTGGATTTTTCCTCCCAGGGGACATTTAGCAATGTCTGCATACAGTTTGAATTGTCACAACTAGGGGTGGGCTGCTACTGTCCTCTAGTGAGGAGAGGCCAGGTATGCTATTAAACATCCCACAATGCCAAGGATGGCCTCCTACAACAAAGTATGATCCAGCCTCAAATGTCAATACTGCTGAGAGTGAGTAACCCTGATTTATCTGCTTGAAAGGTTGATGTCAGGTCCATCTTGCTGCGGACTTTTCTTTCCAAGCAACCAATGCATTGCATTTCACAGAAATTAAGACAGTAATAAAAAGAGTAAAGTAATTAATTGCCCAATATTTATAATCTCTTCACAGTAATCAAGACTTAGGAATGAAGCACTCTTAAATATGATTCTTGTCAATTGGCAGATTAAACATATTTATGGTATATGGTCTATGTGGAATTGCCTCTAACCCAACTATTTTTATAGGTTATCTTTTCATCTCAAATGTATCAGAAAGCAGTAGGTTATCTCAGCAGTTCTTCAAGTCTTCTAAAGTATTAATGTGAAGCATTAGTAGTCACCAGCATCAATATCAATGTCATCATTTTGATTGTCTTCATGAGCATTCCCATTTATTATATGCTTGTGATATGCCTGGTACCATATTTTGTACCTCACATGCATTATTTCATTCATTCCTTGGGCTGATTGCATGAGGTATATACTACAATGCTCATTTTATTTATGGGAGAGAGTGAAGGCTAAGAAAGTTTATGCAACTTGACCAAGGTCACCCAGATTGTAAGTCACAGAGGTGAGGTGCAAACCATCATCTGTCACACTAAACAGCCAGTCCTTTTAATCACTATCACCCACTGCATTCTTTAAAAATGTTCTTTTAGTTATAGTCTTTGCAAATAATATTTCACCATGTTGGGTCAGAGCAAAGCAAGCAAAGGCTAAAGAGATTACAGAAACTGTCACTGTCACAAAGATGAGCACTGAAACACAACCCTGGCATGTTGGTTGGTGGGTTCCTTTGTTTGCTCATTTGTTTATTCATTCACATATTCATTCTTTTAGTTAGTCAGCATTTACTAAACACAAAAGATGCACCAGGTGCTGAGTATATCAGGCATTAGGGATTCAAATATGCCAGAGCATCTACCCTAGTTCACAGTTTAATGGGCAAAACATTGCATGGCAGCACAAATAATTTGCTGTTTTTAAGGATTTTGACAAAAAGGAAGAGTTAATGCCCATAAATATCAGAGAAAGTATGAGAGAGAAAGAGAGAGAGAGAGAGAGAGAGAGAGAGAGAGAGGAAGGGAGGGGAGGAGAAAGGAGAGGAGAAGTGACAGAAAAACACTGATTATGGCAGTGCTGGGGATGACATGGACTTTGCCCAGTGCTGACAAAACTGCAGCAGAGGAATACCAGACCGCTGCAGAGCCCACCTGCCTTTGCTCCGGAGATGAGCAAGGGCTTGTCAGGAGTCTCTGTGTCATTCATGGTGCAGCAGTCTCCGACCCATGAGGCCTTTTCGCTCATTCCCTCTCACGCTGTGTGCAGCCCACGCAGAAAACTGGGGAAGTGAATTCCAGGCTGTCTAATCAGGGTTGGCTGCATCGTGACAATGCTGCTCGTTTTAACTCCCTGCACATGCTGTGGCATTTGAGAAGGAGAAGGAATCACGAGGAGCAAATCAAGACTTGCAAATTTAACTTGTACTCCCTTGCCACTGCTCCCTGCCTGTGAACTGATCATTCCACACCCTCTGGTTTAGGACTTTATGCAGATGGCGAGGGGGTGGCTGGTTTAATCGGGGGCAGGGTCAGTCAATTGGCTTCTCACTGAGGGAAATTTCTATTAAGCAGTCGACAGATTGGAGTCTCTTTCGTCTAGGCAGGTGGCACAAAGGTTGCTCAGAACAATTCATCTGGACTGCTGGATAAACAGCAGAAAGCAAGTATGTCCTATTGCCAGAAAGTCATTGGATGCCTTCTATAGGAAGGACAGTGGCACTTCCTTCCACCCTAGAAGATAGTGGCACTTCCTTCCACCTGTCACATTTAATAGAATCCTTAACAAGTAATACACATTTTACTGCCTAGCTCTTACCTGATCCCCCAATTTTGGATACAGATGATAACAATCATGGCTGCAGTTTAGTTTCAGAGGCAACAATTAATTCCTGAAAACTACCCCAACAGGTTTATTAAATTCTGAGTGTTCAATCATCCATCTATTCAGACTGTTTTCATTGCCTGATCATTTTGTACATGGGCTAGTTGGAATTTACCTTGGCCATATTAACCACCTTCTTCATAATGCAAATTAGCAGCATGAATTGGATTTGAGTGGGAAGGATTAAAGTGCTGGGATAAATTCACTCATTTATGAAATGAACATCTATTTACTGACTGTTTCAGGCACTACTACATTAGAAATAGGTGATACAAGACAACATCCCTCAAGGGACTCACAGTCTAGTTGAGTAAGGATGTGAGAGGGGATATTAGCACATAATGGTTGCAGCAGGAATGGAGAAGAAATGACAAGGTACAGCCTTTGAACACAGGTGACAAAGAGTCTAGACAGGATGTTGGAAAACAGTTATTCCACTGAAAGAAAGGTGGAAGAGAGGTGATTCAAGTGTAGGTTTATACCCTGGCTTTGCTATTCCCTTGTTTTGTGATTTTATATAATTGCTCTGCCTCGGTTTCTTCATCTGAAAAATGAGAAAAATACCTAACTCCCAGAGGCAATTCTGCTGTCCACCCTGAGGAACATTTAGCAATGTTTGAAGACATTTTTGATTGTCACATCTCAGGGTGGGTACTCTTGGCATTCAGGGGCTTGAGACCAAGGATGGTACTAAACACCCTACAACACACAGAACAGTCCTCACAACAGGCACCGATAGTTCCAGGGCTGAGAAGCACTGAATCACATAGTGTGTATATCTAAAGTTCTGTGTACCACGGGAGCTATTACCATTATTAACTACAAAATGTTACCATTAGAATTAACTTAATTTAAGATCGCCTATCTATTAGCAGTGAGTCCCAGGAGCAATGGAATCAAGGTCAGTACCAGTCTAAAATCCCAGTGTCCTATTTCCCAGTTTTGTGTTCCTACTTTATAGGAAAGGCAAACAGTTTTCATTTTGAGTGTTGTATCTGTTTCATTGGTACTGACTGCTGAGAAGGGTTGGGAGCCTGAGTTCTGCGGGAAGAAGTGGGGCAATCATGGCAGAGTGGGCTGTGGCTGTGTCAGGTGGCATGGACAGGCTTTCTGCAGCACATTTGCTCACCTTACAGCAGCCACTGGACACTGGATGTGCTGGAAAGAGTGGGACACACCTGTCCTTCACTTGCAGCTCTGGCACGTAGTAATTCAGTGACCTTGGGCAACTTCCTGACCACTCTGAGCCACATCTATAAATAGGAATAATAATGTAAGTCTTGAGGGGACCGTAAAGATAGTTAATTGACTTAGATAGGGCTCCTGGTACACAGCAGCTTCCAGGAAGTCTTCATTCCCTTTGCTGTTCTCACAGTCTGCCCATACCTTCTGCCCTGTGCCCCTTGCTTCCAAGGCTAGGAGTTGATTGGTTTTTAAGTGAAACACTGTCTGAAGAGTAGCTCTGCACGTTTCCCCAAAGAATATGAAGAAAGCTCACTGAAAATTAAAATCCATTAATTATCTTATCTGTAACTAATATGAGCTCACTGAAGCACTTGCAAACATCTGGGAGGATCTCTTTCTCAATCACCTGAATCCTTTGAGCTTGAGCCAGTTCATGAGATGATTTCTAACCTGCAACTATCCTCTTTCTCCTGGAGGAGGCATTGCAGTTCCAGTTTTCAAAACCTGCAGCAGCTCATGTTTCCAAGGCCTTTGTCTCAAGACAGCAAAATTACAAACATTTCACTTTAGCATTTTCATTTTGTTTTGGAGACTTCAAGGAGTTTCCCTCCTCTCACCCTAATTTTTAACTAGCAAATGCATCTGGTTTGTAATTTCTGATTTTTCTCTGAAGAGAATCAGTTTAAGAAATACTCGGAGAGTTGAGCTGCCATTGCCCTACTCTCAAGGAAAAGTTAAATAATGGACTTTATACAGCATTTTCCTGAGCATTTTGAATGGGCTTTATGGCCAGAAATAGACATTTCACCTTTTTAGTAATCTTTCATACATAGGCTATGCACTTTTGGAGTCTGGTCCAGAAAATAAAATGAGAGCTATGTCGATCTCAACGTCCAGAAGTGCCCTGGGTATCTTCTCTATGACACCCTGTCCTGGGTTATGCCCCATTCACATTCAATTTCCAGCTATGATCACCTTACAGAAGTGTTTTCTCCCTCTATCTGACATTACTTAATTTGATAATCAAGTTATGTCTACGTTGCAATAACAGGTAGGCAGTCGCTAGTAAATACAGGTGCCAGAGAACCCGGCAGCCTGGAGACTTTGTGAAATGGCTGCTTAAGGGGCATCACACAGGCCAGGCAATGCGGAAATAGGTTTATTTGGAAGTTTTATAACACATACAAAATCACATCTTTTAACTAGGGGATAATAGTAGCAATAATATTAACAAACCCTTGCACTTGATTTTAAGAATTGCAAAGTACTTCCATGTCCATTCTCTCTTTTGAACTTCATAACAGTTCTGTGAGATAGGTAGGGCAGGAATTGACTTTGCAGTTCATTTTTACATGACTTCCAACTTCACAAAGGGTGGAAGATTGTGGGTTGTATTGTCTTCTCCCTCCAGAGAAGGTTCATTTTAAGACTAATTATTAATTAAGCCTATTGAAGTCCATCTGTAGAAAATGGTTGTAATCCCTTTTAATCAGAAAAGTAGGATCACTGTGTAGTCTGCAACAGGTGCCAAGGAAGGGGATTAGTTACAATCCATTCCATGGGCCAGAATTGAACAGATAATGGCTCTGCTTATACCCAGATGGACTTTTGTCACTGACATGGAAAGATATTCAAGGTTAATCTACCCACCTTTATCTATAGATATATTTCAAAGGAAATGTATTATCTCAATTTCTACCTCTATTTACTATTTTCTTGTTTAATTTAAAAAAGTCATACTGTAATCTTTATACACATACAAACATACCACATACACACACACTTGCACATACATGCTCACATATGGTAGAAGACAGATTTGATCCAGGATTTGGAAATTGGGTTGAAATGTCTTAATTTCAGAAAGACCAGGTGGCAAACAAATGGGTCTGGGGAAAACTTCATTTCAAGATGTCCCCAAACCATTGCCCTAAAGGTCAACTCTTCTGGAAAGCTCTTCATTTTCACTGACAGCTAAGAAATGGTGTCCCAGACACCATGCGAGGTCATATACAAAGTTTACTGCTTGTTATCCATCAGGAGAGAGAGCCTGGGAGTCATTCTGAGCCAAATCCAATCCAATTATGGGCCAATTATAGACCTGCTTTCACTGCCAGGAGCAGGCCACCCCAGCAACCCAGCTGGTGTCAGAGCTCCTGGTTGGCAGGGATTCCCAGCGCATAGGAAGACAAGCTCATGCCCCAGATAAGACAAAACAGCTGATAATGCTCTAGACCAGCACAGATGGCAAATGCAAGTGCATTAGAATGGTTCTTGATCCTCCTTACCACCCTGACTGCCATCCCTTCATAACTGAGTCCAGATTCAGTTTTCTCTCCTGTGTGGCACCATTTTTTTTTTTTTTTAACTATGTGATCGAATTCTGAAATACCAAGAGGTGGTAGGCCAGACTTTGCTCCTGTACTCAGGGCCAACCTTCCATTACTGGTTGGATTTCTGAAGCCTATGCTATGGTGCTAACTGGGGTCACAGTGCCTGGATACCCACAGCAGCACTGACAACCTCACTGAACATGTAGGAGCTAAAATGCCAAGAAACTTGAGTTAGAAACTTGACTTAGGTAAAAATAAAGCTATCTCTATTAAAAATCAAAACAATTTTGGCTGGCACTTCCAACCTACGGAGATCATTTCAGGTCCACATTCTAGCATCAAATAGTGTCATTATTCCTGCAGGCTGGCTTTGCATGGATGACCTGCCAATTTGAGAAGCCAGCATTTTTGCATCTTTAACTGAGACTTTGAGGATAGTGGGGACAGGGCAGCACCAAGGACAGCATCCTGTGGGTGGCTGCAAAGGACACCCTTTTCAGATTGGCCTAGAGCTGTGGTTCTCAAACTTTCACATGAATCAGAATCATTTAGACGGCTTGCTGAAACTGAGATTGCCAGGCCAAAGCCCTAGGGTTTTCGATTCAGTAGGTCTGGGATGGGTTCCAGAGTATGCATTTCTGACAAGTTCTTAGGGAATGCTGCTGCTGTTGGTGGTGGTTTGGGATCGCACTTTGAGAACCACTGACCTAAAGCCATCAATCAGATTGTTTAGGTCTGGACATTCAGAAATCCCCTAACTATCCCATCACCTCCTCCACAGTTTTCAGGCTAGTTTCCAAAAGTACAGTGAGAAGCTTGGTCAGATTTCTTTGCTGGAATTTATATATACTAAGCATCAATGAAGCAATAATCACAAATGCTTGTAATAGTGCTTCTAATGGTCAGGCACTGTTGCAAGCACTTTACCTTGTGAGACGTCAGTGAGTTAGTACACGTAAGAGCTCCATTTTACAGATGAGAAGACTGAGGCACAGAGATGTTAAATGACTTTCCACAAGGTCATACAACTAGATAGTGGGGCAGCCAGGAGTCAAATCCAGGCTGTCTGACTTTTAATCGTTACCCCAGTCTGACTCTCAATGTGGCAGAGAGGTCCAGGGGGTGAAATGAGCTGGGTAAATTATGAGGGACAATCCTAATGTAAAGGATGAGGAATTCTACATCATCTTACCCACCAGTCACTTAACCTTACTGATACGATGTTCATTTCTGTAGCTGTTTAGTAAGTGCTGACACTGTTACAGTTCAAGGGTTGGAAAACCAGAGCCCACAGGCCAAATCCAGTCCATCACCGGTTTTTTTCTTAACTTTTTGAGATCGTTCTAGATTTACATGCAGTTGTAAGAAATAATAGAGAGAGATGCCTGGATGAAATGACTGGGAATAATGAAGTCATTTTTTCCAATCTCTAATGAAAGTATTTCTAAATAAGGCTTTGCCAAGGTTCAAATATATGCTGAGACAAAAAAGTTGGGTTTGATAATTTTAATTCAAGTATACTTTTGTGGATCTCTAGGTAGTGGAAGTAAAACACAAAAGATTTTCTAAATTTGAACACTTTTCAAGTCCAAGAAAAGACAGGACCAAAGGATCACAGCTACTTGGCAGGCTGATAGGCAGCTTTATCTTAATTTTTTTAGAGACAGGGTCTCACTCTGTTGCCCAGACTGGAGTTCAGTGGTATGATAATGGCTCATGGCAGCCTTGACCTCCTGGGCTTAAGAGATCCTCCCACCTCAGCCTCCTGAGTAGCTGGGACCACAGGTGCACACACCATCACACCTGGCTATTTTTTTTTAGTAGAGATGGGGTTTCACTATGTTGCCCAGGCTAGTCTCGAACTCTTGGGTTCAAAAGATCCTCCTGCTTCAGCCTCCCAAAGTGCTGGAATGACAGGTGTGAGCCACCGCACCCAGCCTGATAGGCAGCTTTATAGCTTTTCTCAAATATTATGACAGAAGAACTGAAGCTAGTTTCTGAACAACTCAGTTGTCCAGCCTTGGGCTTTGGGTGAGAACCATTGTTTTTATTCTAGTTTTCTTAGCTACAGAGTCAGGCAGCAGCAAAACGCTGGATACAGTTAGCTCTATGGTGCTCAGCACTGAGTACACATTAGAATCACCTGGACTTGCTGAGTGCCACTTGCTATCAGTTAATTCTTGGAGGTTGGCAGGATAGGCCTGGGAATGGGTATGTTCCACAGAATCTTCAGGTGATCTTTATGTGTGTCTTGGTCTGAGAAGGACTGAGAAGGTGTTTCTCAGAGTGTCCTTTGATGAACTAGACTGAAATGTTTCTTGCTTGGGAAAGTATTTCTTTGGTTGAATGTTGCTGAGATGAAAGTATCCAACGGTGGAAAACAGCCAAGCATTCTTGGAAAGTTCATGCAGCATACATGTGTATTTATTTATAGGGTGAACCAGTGGTGAGCCATAGCCTTTATTTGGGATAGACATGGGAAAGAGATACTAAGTTCAGGACTGCCAATATGAGTCCAAACAATAGCCATATTAAGCCTAGAAGGGGCTGAGGATACTCTAGCTCCCACTAATAAATGTGCTGCCTTGTCAGGGTTGTGGCTCGTGTCTACCCAGCAATATGTAGAGTCATATTCTCACAGGTTAGGGGACCATCAATGTCACTTAGTCCAACCGAGACCCAGCCTAATGCAGCGATCTCTCTATACTCACTGCTTTCCAGATATGTACCCTACCCTGGAGAACCACGTGGGTTTAACTATGAACTCAGCAATTTTTAACCCTTATCTAATTCATCTCCCTCTAAAAACTGCCAGGGCCACTATTCCCTTCAGATAATCCCACTTGTACCCTTTCGGAATAACTCATTATAGGGAGAACCCAAGTAAGTCCCCATTCCATTGGAGGTTTTTTTTTTTTTTTTTTTTTTTTTAACAAGTTCAGTCTCTGCATGTATAAACATAAGTAGGTTATGTTTGTGGTATGACATGCTAAGGACTAATCACTGGGTGCTGAACAGTTGCACTGTAAACTTTGGTTCAAAGTCAGCCAGCTGTGTTGGCCCACTCCCACAAAGCTGAATCCGTAAGTTCTCAGGATGCCAGCTCTCTAGAGTCTGGCTACTTATCTTTCTTCCCCATTTCATAAATGCCCAAAGCAATATGGTCCTACCCTGTAGCCAGGATCCAGTTTTTGACATGTCACACTAAACACGAACTTTTCATGATTTCCATCAATTTGCCTATTCCTTGACACATAAAATACAAGAGCTGAGCTTGAGCTAAGGCAGCGTATTAGTTATCTTTGGCTGTGTAACAAATTATTCAAAACTTAAAAGAACAATAAATATTATCTCACAGTTTCTGTGGATCAGGAATTTAGAGTGGCTTAGCTGGGTGGTTCTAGACTAGGGTCCCTCATGAGGTTGTAGTGAGATGTTGACTAAGATTGAAGGATCTACTTCCAGGATGGCTCACTCACATCACTGGCTAATTGGTAATGACTGCTATCAGGAGGAGGCCTTGGTGCCTTCCCATGTGGACCCACCCATTGGGCCTGCTTGAATGCCCTCACAACATGGCAGTCAACTCTCCCTGGAGTGAATAATCCAAGAAAAAGCAGGGCAGAAGCAGCAAAGTCTTTTATGGCCTAGCCTTGGAATTCATACTTTGTCATTTTTGTAACATGCTACTGATTACTCAAGTCAGCCCTATTCTGTGTTGAAGGGGACTACACAAGGATATGAATACCAGGAGGCAAGAATCACTGGGAGCCATCTTGAAGGCTGCCTACCATAGCCACCTACTCCCCTTGTTTTTTAGATGATAAAACTGAGGTCCAAAGAAGTGAGATTCTCAAAGTTACATAGCTGTGACATTTCAGTATTTGCTTTTCTTTCACCCCTCCGGAGCCTTACCACCCAGAATTTCTTATATTTATTTAAAACACCAAACGTTGTTTATCTTTGGGGAGATTAGGAAGATTATTTCCAAATGTGAAGCCAGTTTCTCTGATGCTTCTAACAGAGAAAGCCCTTATAAATCAGACAGTACACAAGCACAGTGCATAGTGTGAGCACTGAGGAAAGTCTTTTCTTCATGTCCTTGAGTCATTAGTGGGGAGGGGCTCCAAAAGGAGGGAGAGGAAGGCAGAACCTCTACAGGGAGGCAAACCCAGAAGTGAACTAAAAATCTATTGTTTGAGTGATACATCTTAGCTTTTGCACACTGTTCCCTCTCCTCAGCTTGCTCCCATACGCAACGGTTTTCCTGCTCTCTCTTTTGCTTGCTTGCTTTTCTTTCCCTCCCTCCCTCCCTCCCTTCCTTCCTTCTTCTCTCTCTCTCTCTCATCTTTGTCTTTGTCTTTATCTTGTCCCTGTCTTGTCTTGTTTGCCTTGTCTCTTTTCTTTTCTTTTTGAGATGGAGTCTTTATTTCCCAGGCTGGAGAGCAGTGACACAACCTCTGCTCACTGCAACCACCCCCTCCCAGGTTCAAGCGAGTCTCGTGCCTCAGTCTCCAGAGGAGCTGGGATTACAGGCATGTGCCACCACACCCAGCTAATTTTTGTATTTTTAGTAGAGATGGGGTTTCACCATGTTGGCCAGGCTGGTCTCGAACTCCTGGCCTCAGGTGATCTGCCTGCCTTGGATCCCAAAGTGCTGGAATTACAGGCGTGAGCCACTGTGCCCGGCCTCTCTTTTGATTTCTGAGGATCAAAACCGGAACAACAAGAAAAAAGCAGAGGATATTATGAACAATCCAACCAATGGGAGGGAAATCTCTCCTCAGGAGTTGGAGTTCCATTAATCTCAGATGAAAGTGAATGAATCCCAAGTAACTTCCTAGGAGAAGCACAGAATTTTTTTCTGTGAAAACGTATGTTTCTGAAAACACAAACACACACACTCAGGCCAACATACACACATGTTTTAAAGCACAAACCTCAAAATTGTGCTAAATATTATCAAGTTCCTTTTCAGGATCCTCTTTGAAATAGCCATCTTCTATGAAATGAAACAAAAAGAAAGCAACCTCTTGTATATTCTCTATCCTTTTTCAATCAGTTCAAAAACGACAAGGCTTGTCATGTCTGATCAGCTTAACTAGTCAGGAAATGACAACTTTCTCCCCGCCTGACCTATTTTGTCTAATGGGGCCCACTCCTCTGCCCTCTGACAAGCTACCTTCTCTCCTGAGTTCCATTTATAGCAGAGCTTTATTAATGGTTAAATCATTAGGAATGGAACTGTCTCCCTCACAAGGCTTATTTCCCCTGTTCAATAAATTAAGCCAAGGGATCCGAGAGACTGCCCATTTCTGCTTTATTTAAGCTCAAATTCCTCACAGCCCACAAAATACTGCAAATTGCCAGAAGAGAGCTCAGTATGAGTCCCCACTGCTTGCCCAACAGTATGTGGTCACTTGCAGGTTGTCTTGGATTTACTGCTCAAAGTAATGTTTGTGTAACCTGTGGGAATTTTCCTCAGCCCTCGATGGAAGTTTGAGATCTGGAACTGAAATGCTTCAGTGAGGAGCCCCTGAGCCTTTGCTAATGGACAAGGGACTCCCTTCTCAATCCTCAGGCATGAGCCATTGGACAAGTGCTGTGATCTTCTCATATGTTTGACCCCTCTCTTCACCTTGAAATAAGGTTTGCAAATTTCATTCATCCACTGTATATTCTTGTTGCTGTCACACAGGTGACCTCGCTGAACAATTGGAGCATTAATGGCCCACAGCTGTCAAAGTGACCCGTGCACTTCAGTACTCAAAGCCTTTTCTCACTTGTTTTCAGTTGCCACAGCCCTGCAGTCAGCGGATCTTTAAAAAAATACAAAACCAAACCCCACAAAATGGATCGGGTCACTGCCTCGCTGCACGTCCTTCAGCAGCGCCCCATGACCCTTCTGGCCTGTGTTAACTGTCTCAGACTTGGCAGGCTTTTTTCATCTTACATTTCTGCCTGCGCAGGACATTCCTCGCTCCAACCCTAGTGAACTTCTCCCAGCTGATGGAGGTTCCATGCTGATTCCAGGCCTTTACACATGCTCAGAATGTTATTTTTTTATCTTTATTCCCTCCTGTACTCATTATCTGGCTAACTCCTACCCATCATTCAAGTCTCAGTAAAATACTATTTTTTAAAAACTTTTCTGTTGCCTCTTAAACTGGATAAAGCATCCATGGCTCCCTGTGTTTGTCCCAGGATAGCAGCACCCATCACAATGAAGGACTGGATTGCCATTATTTATTCTCTCTGATTTTCCTTCTAGATCTTAAGTTCCATGAAGGGGGTAACTTGTCTGACTTGTCCACTAGTGTATCCACAGTGCCTAATACTTCTTCTAGCATATAATGTAGCCCAAATAAAACTAGGAATTCTGCTTTCCACTTTTAAGACCATTTAAACATATTTAAGCACAGAGTTGTGTCCAAAAGAAACATACATTGATTTCTAAAAATGGCCCCTGTATTAGTCTGTTCTCACACAGATGATAAAGACATATTTGAGACTGGGTAATTTATAAAGGAAAGAGGTTTAATTGACTCACAGTTCAGCATGGCTGGGATGGCCTCAGGAAACTCAATTATGGTGGAAGGGCAAGCAAACACATCCTTCTTCACATGATGCAGGAAGGAGATGTGTCGAACAGAAAGGGGAAAAGTCCCTTATAAAACTATCAGATCTCGTGAGAACTCACTGTCATGAGAACAGCATGAGGATAACCATTCCCATGATTAAATTACTTCCCACCGGGTCCCTCCCACGACATGTGGGGATTATGGGAACTACAATTCAAGATGAGATTTAGGTGGGGACACAGCTAAACCATATCAGCCTCCAGAAGGAATATAAATCTTCACCTGAGAAAGATTTACATTGTAATCAGGTACAGGGTACACTCCTTTGGTGATGGTTACACTAAAAGCACAGACTTCACTTCTATGCAATGTATCCATGTGACAAAATTGCATTTGTACTCCTTAAATTTAAACAAATAAAAGAAAAAAAGAAAAAAAAGATTTACATTGTAAAACACATAGTAAAACTACCTAAAAATATTCTCATTGGCCCAAGATTCCCTCATCCTAGAGACGTTTTACCTCAAATCTCTTCTTTGTTTCCAAGAAATCGTATTTTCCACTGAGTCCCCAAGCCCTTTTTCTATGTAATTTAGACTCAGTTCACTTTTTTCAGTTCCCTCTCTACACATTTAGATCTCCCCAACCATCAGCACCACAAAGAGCTTGAAGCCAAGATGACAAAGATTGAATCTTGTTTGGAAGATAGAAAAGGAGGAAGGGATGTTTTAATTTATAAGTCTTTGTGGACCTTTGTCCTTGAATAATAGTAATAGTATATGTTGACTATGTCAGACGCACTCTGCTAAATGCTTTACCATGTTATCCTCCCAACCACCCTGTGAATTTGACACTACTATTTCTCTATCCTTTGAAACACTGGGGTTCACATTGTTGGGTAAGTTGCCCAAGGTAGCATAGGTGGACAGCTGGAAAGCTGGGTTTGAAGGCAGAGTGGGCTGTGAAAATGTCTCCACAGTAGGCACTCAGGAAACATTTGTTGACTGCAGAGACAGGGTCCCACTTGGGAACCAGCCTGGAGACTGGCAAGACAAAGGGTGTAAAAGCAATTTCTCTGATGAATTTATTGGAAACACATGTCAAAGCTTTATTTCAAAGTTGCTTAAAGCGGCTTCAAAAATCCAGTTCTAAAACTTGGAATAGGAAAACATGTGGTTAGATAACACTGTGAGACGAGGTACAAGTGATCAGTAAACTCTGTTACAAGGTGACTTTAGTGTAACAGGTATATCAGATCTCCCAGAAGGGGCTCTTCATCTTATTGAAGTTGATTAGAAAATTACTAATATGTTTTATCAGCAATGCTTCCCAGAAGGGACCACTTAACACACCAGTGCACAAAGCTCTGTTCTAGCTCAGGTTTGAGATCATTTTCTTTCTTTTCTTTTCTTTTTTTAATTTTTACTCCAGTTTTATTTTCCAAAACAAACTGACAATAACAAAAAAGACCTGAAGCAAATATAAAAATAAGCCAACGTATTCTGTTTTGGGACAGTGGATTTTTTTTTTATTATTATACTTTAAGTTCTAGGGTATATGTGCATAACGTGCAGGTTTGTTACATATGTATACTTGTGCCATGTTGGCGTGCTGCACCCTTCAACTCGTCAGCACCCATCAACTCGCATTTACATCAGGTATAACTCCCAATGCAATCCCTCCCCCTCCCCTCTCCCCGTGATAGGCCCCGGTGTGTGATGTTCCCCTTCCAGGGTCCAAGAGATCATTTTCTTTCATCAGAAACAGCTGTCTCTAAACTGGCTTTTTTTTTTTTTTTTTTTTTTTTTCCCCCCACCTCAGCACTATTGACAATTGGGCCAGACAACTCTGTCACTGGGGCCGTTCTGGGCATTCTAGGATAGTTAGCTGCATCCCTGGCCTCTACTCACCAAATGCCAGTAGTACCCTCCCCTTCCTGATTGTGATAACAAAAAATGTCTTCACATGGTGCCAAATGCTCACCACAGGGTGGGGGGCAAAAATCATTCTCTCCCTCTATTGAAAACTACTGGTCTAGAACCTTCATTTTCAAGTGGTCCATGGACCAATAGCAACAGCATTCCCTGGGTAGTTACTAGATATGTGTGGTCTCAGGCCTCTCCCCAGACCTCCTGAGTAAGAATCTGCAGTTTAACAGGATCCCCAGGGATTCATATGGATGTTGAAGACTGAGAAGCCCTTCTAGGCTTTGGTTCTCAATCTTGTCTGCATATCAGAGCACCTGGGAGCTTTACATCAGAGCACCTGGGAGCTTTACAAATTACTGATCGCACTTCCAGAGACTCTGATGTAATTGGTTTGGGGCAGCCTGGGCTTTGGGATGGTGAAAAAAACTCCCTCCAGGAGATTTAATGTGCGGCCATGTTTGAACTCCCATTCTAGGTGGTTTAAACCCCCATCAGCACACGCACGTGTGCATGTACATACATACACACACACACACACACACAGCAGAGTGAGTTACAACAGCCTATAAACAAGGTCTCAAATCTCCAAATCAATTATGCTTTCTTCCTTTCCATAAACATCCTTCTTTATTTGGCCTCATCGCTTTTAAGATTATAAAATTAAGTCATCTGATGATAGCTTCAAAAGGTAAGATTTGGATATAAGTAGCTTTTAAAATAATGGTTGGAATGATTTAGAGGAAAAAATGAAGGCATTGATTTAAACTTCCCCGGGTAGCTTTTAAAACAAGAGCCATCAAAATCATCCCTCAAATTCTTGATAATTTAAAAAAAGGTACTTGAAAAAAAAAACAACCAAACATTAAATAGCAAACTCTATCAAGAAAATTGTTTTGCATGAAATATATAATTATAGAAAGAGCCCGTGTAAATTGGAAAGCAAAATGGTAACACCTTAATAGACAAAGGAAATGAACTCACAATTCACAAAAGTGGATATATAATTAGTAGAGAAGCCTAAGAAAATGTGCAGCTTCAGTAGAAATCAATGGAGTGCTCAAGAAAACAGTTACTGATTTTCCTTTAAGTAAATCCACGAAGATGAATAGGAAAGTGATCGTGAAAAAGACATATGCACATTCTCAAAAAATATTGAGTATCTTCTGTATAGTAGGCACACAGTAGTATAAATGATGAGGGTTGGGGGGGTTAATAAATGGAGAAATTCCCAGTCATTGTGGATTTATATCTCTTCCAATCCAGTCGTGTCTTGATGGAAGTCCATTCTAAACAAAATGGTCACATGGAAAAGGTTGTGTTCATTTATGGTAGCAAAATTGATTAAGAACCTAAGTGTCCAATAATAGGATTCCAATTAAGCAAACTCTGATGCAGCCACCTGATGAAATGCTATGAATACTATTTGTGATATAATGAATGATAAATAATTTATACAGTATAAAACTGGAAAAATGCTTCAGTGATTGAGTGAATTTTGAAAATGATACAATGGTATGGTCCCCACACCCAACACACACACTATATATTTGTATATTTAAAGTTCCAAGGAGCCCTTAAACTAAGAAGGTTGTTTATCTTTGCTTAATCCAGTGTTTCTCAATCTATCTGATGATTGATAGTTTCCTTTTTCTCCCTCTTTTCCTCTCCCTTTCTTTTCAAAGGAAAACTTGTTTTATCATCTCTTGAAACTAGTATTTCTCAAATGAACAAAACCTCATGGATTTGCTGGCATATACAGTAGTATTTAAGAGCTATGTAAAAATAAAGGCCTTACATGGGTATATACATGGTAAAAAATTTATCAAGTTCACTTAAGATTTGAGCATTTTACTCTATATAAAGTATTTTTAGAAACTGCTAGATTCTGAGAAGGCAAGAAATATTTTTAAGTGAAATTTTGGTGTTCATTAGAACAAATGCATGAATATTTGTTAAGTCAACGTTTTGGTACACTACAGATACATTTCTGTGTATCAGTTGTTAATGTGTGCCTCTAATGTACTGTCAATATGTACAGATTACTTATTGATATGGTTTGGTTGTGTCCCTACCCAAATCTTGAATTGTAGCTCCCATAATTTCCATGTGTCACGGGAGGGACCCAGTGGGAGGTAATCGAATCATGGGGGTGGGTCTTTCCCATGCTGTTCTTGTGATAGTGAATAAGTCTCATGAGATCTGATGGTTTGATAAAGGGGAGTTCCCCTGCACATGCTCTCTCTTGCATGCTTGATACCACGTAAGACATGACTTTGCTCCTCCTTTGCCTTCCACCATGATCATGAGGCCTTCCCAGCCACGTGGAACTGTGAGTCCATTAAACCACTTTTTCTTTATAAATTACACAGTCTTGAGTATGCCTTTATTAGCAGTGTGAGAACAGACTAATACATGTATGCTAATTTTTACAAGTTTTGCAAAAGAATTTGGTGTAGCAGAAAGAGCTCCAAAACTCATCCTGGATCAGCCAATAGCTAGCTGTGTGATCCTGGACAAGTGACTCAACCCCTCTGGATCTCAATCTCCTAATTTCTAAAATGAGGAGCAATACCAAAACTCTAGTTCCATTTGTCTTTGAAAAAGTTTTACTATTTTAAAAGATTATAAAGCCTTATAGTTACATCTTTGCCTAATAATACATCAAAGGCCATCTTTTTATCTGACTACTGAGTCTTTGGACCACTCATTACCATCACTGTGACTGTGAAAACAATCAATCAGCTTTAAGGTGATCTCTATGACAATGTGCTTTCCAGGAATGCATTATGGGAAGAAGGCAGGGAGGCCTACATTTGTTTCACATGCTCTGTTAGTTAAATGTCAAAAAAATTAGTTTTCCGTTTGGTTGCTCCAGAACCCCTGGCTGCCACAGATCATTGCTGGACAGTTGTAGGAGGATTCTTGGTACTTCTGATATAATCACCATTGTCTCTAGGCCTTGAATGCCAAGGCATAAACAATATAGAAAGATTTTGTCATCTTTAGAAAAGCTGAGAACCTCTTGGTTAAGACAGCAGTCTCCTTGACTTATTTATCACTTTGTCTACTTCTAGATGTTATTGAACTCTGCCTTGGTAGGGAAATCTTGGGTCAATATTTCTCCAATGAAGTCAGTAGCCCCTTTGAGACAGGGAGGACTATGTTCTGATGGATGAAGAGAAATTTCCCACAAAATCTGGAGCTGCCTATGGTGACTGGTCTTTGATGATGCCCCTTTCTCCACCAAGATCTTACCAAACAAATGTTGTATCTCAGTTGCCAGCCCCTAACTCTGAGTTGAT
The DNA here is from genome assembly GCF_000951045.1 of Mandrillus leucophaeus. Lineage (NCBI taxonomy): Eukaryota > Metazoa > Chordata > Mammalia > Primates > Cercopithecidae > Mandrillus > Mandrillus leucophaeus. The sequence goes on from NW_012103377.1 coordinate 3,480,265, forward strand.
ATCCAATATAACAAACTCTCAATACAATAGGATTAATAAAAAATATTTTAATGAGATTCAACCTGGATATGCAATTTGCCTTTTCTTTATGGTCACTTGAATTCTCCAGGTCCTGCACTTAACACTACTTTAATCTAGATTTCAGGTGCAGGATTTGACCAAGGCAAATATTCTGGTCTTTGTGCCTTCCTCTTCTTCCCTGTTTTTATATAGTTATTGTTAGAAGCATTTCAATTTTCACTTTAACCACCAAAGGCTTTATGAGTTGCAAAGGCAACTTTGGTGGATGTTTCACAATTTAGGAAAAAATGTTCCTAATTTTTACTTAGAGTTTTGTTTCTCTGACTTTACGAGTACCTGTTTGGGACAAAAGAAAGAGTTTGGGTTTGGAGTTGTTTGGGTGCAATTCCAGGCTGAGTGCCTCTCTGACCTTGGGTGTGTGTTGTTCCTTACAAGCCTTAGTTGTAGCTTGCACCACCTTCCTTAGGGTGTGGTCCTGATGAGTACAAGGGACAATATGTGTGAATGTGCTCTGTAAACTCTAGAAGACTTTACAAATACTAGGTGTTTGTCTTATTTCTGATGCACTCTAAGGAACTCCAGAGCTTTAACCAGTTTGCTCTGGGTGCATGGTTGGCCATTGCATATGGAACCAGACTATGAGGCACTGCCTTCTCTCAAGTACTTTTGAGTGTCACTGTGTTTATGGCTCTATGATTTAGCACCATGTAGGAGGAAGTAATCATTGCACTGCCCCCGAGTGTGTGGTTAAAGGACCAAGTGCAGACAAGTGTTGAGTGGACTCCATTTCCCACATGATGTATGTGGGGCCACGGCGACTATGAGTAACACAGCTATAAATGGGTCACAGCAAGGCATAAACATCACATGTTTCTCAGTCTGGACTTACGGTGACACAAGGGAGATATTTGGTGTATCATCCCCACACCAGCCAAGATGTACCCTTCCCAAATGTAAACTAGAGGTTGTGCTTCCATGCCATTTTTGGTCTGGGTACAAAAGGTATGTGGGGTAGCTACAGAAGGACTTTTTCAGCTAGTTGCTGTACCTTCCCCATCATTCTCACAAATGTCTCCTACAGGAGAACAGGGCACAGGAGAATAGCTGACAACTGTTGTCTAGGCAGCAAAGCAGCGTGGCCCTGGAGACAGCCCAATACACTTGCATTCCAACACCCTGACAAACAAGAGTGCTTTACAGTGTGGGCAATTTTAGCTCTGGATCCCTTCCCATTGTTTCTCATTTCTAAATTCGAGCCCTGATGCAGAGCAGAGAGCTCAGGTCTCTAGATTCCCGAATTTTTGTATTCTGGTATCATGCCAGCATCCCGAGCACACGCTGAGTCCCACAAAGCCAAGGATGGAGATTCTTGCCCTCTGGGGACTTTGGACTCTGGGATGGACTATATCTGACCTTATCCATCATTGCCGTCCTGTTTCCAGGCTTGTTGGGCCCTCTTGAATTATACTGGGACCCGGGAGTGGGGGAAGCTGAGGGACAGGGTGATCTGCAGGAGGACACCTGCAATGGCTCCTGCTTCATCTGTCACCTCATGCCTGGCTCCTTCTGCAAGGAAGAATCAGGTTTATTTTGTAGGCTGAACAAGGTAGCTGTATAGTCAGTTGGTGGAGTGCCTGGCACATAGTAGGTGCTCAAAACTGGCACTGCCACCATCAGCTGTTTCTCCACTCCCACGTGAGCACAGGCTGATAGCATTGGCCCAGCTTCCCCCTCTTCACAGTTTTTTTTTCAGGTCTCCCTTGGCTCTCAACTGCAGTAAGTAAAGAGGAAGAGCAAAGTTCCCCTGGGGCTAATGTTATATTAAGAATTCCATGCATTTATTTTTCTAAATATAGTCGTCTCACAGTAGTCATGGTGGTCTGGGAAAACTGGATCAAGATTTCTCTATTTTTAAAAAAATGCTTACTTTCATAGCTTTTGGGGCACAAGTGGTTTTTTTGTAACATAGATGAGTTGTATAGTGATGAATTTTGAGATTTTAGTGTACCCATCACCTGAGTAGTGTCCATGTACCTAATATGCTGTTTTTGTCCCTAGCTCCCCTCCCACCCTTCCCCTTCTGAGGCTCTAAAGTTCATTATATCACTCTGTATGCCTTTGCATACTCATAGTTTAGCTTCACTTATGAGAACATACAATTTTTTGTTTTCCACTCCTATGTTACTTCACTTAGAATAATGCCTCCAGCTCCATCCAAGTTGCTGCAAAAGACATTATTTCATTCCTTTTTATGGATGAGTAATCTTTCATGGGGTATATATACCACATTTTCTTTATCCACTCATTAGTTCTCTATGTTTACAAAACTGTTTCAAAGTCAGAGAGGGCTATAAGCTGAACCCAGTCGTGAAGGATATCTTACGGCTCTCCAATGCAAATGGCTCATTCTATGTTTCTCAGTATAGCCATAATTTCACCTATGTATCTGGGACAGATAAAGGATTATCAGAGTCCATGTCAAGCCTGCCATATAAATGGTACCTATTTCTGGGTTGCAGATGGTGCTTCTCAGTCTGGACACATCTTGGAGAGAAATCACACCTCATAAAACATGCTTCAGTGACAATTTCCTATGGATCATCACCCATTCCATGCTGCCCAGAAAAGCCCAAGGAATACCTTGGCTTCAAGGGAAGCTTGTCATGGGCCTCTTACTTAGCCAGAGAGACTGGCCATATGTCATCCAGCACAGTGACCATAGCAGTAAAGTGGCTAGAGCATACCCTGGCCATCATGGGGCCAGAGCTGGAACCTAGGGCAGAACTGGCAGCATAGCAGAAACATAGCACATCAATCCAACACTCCTGGATTTCTGCATCTATGGGCCTTCACTCATTACTGCTGCCTCACATTGAAGAATGTGGGTTTGGCTACAACTGCAACTCCAGTTCTTTTCCTATTTTCATTTCTCCAGTAGTCCAACTCATCAATCACTGGACCCCTGCTATGTGTCAGGTGCCATGATAGGCAATGGGATGTAAAAATGAATAGAACATATTTATATCCTTAAAAGATCCCAGCCTAGTGGCAGGGCAGCTATAGTGGGAGACGTGAGAGGAGTGAGATGATGCATATAAGCAAATAATCACAATTCAGCATGTTATATGGAGAGTCATGGGGAGGTGGGATTTTAGTCAAAAGTTATAACCAAAGAGGGAGAGGCCCAAAGGCTCTTGTCATTACAGGAGCAAAACGTAGTCTAGTGAACTCAGAGTATAGGGTACCTAAGAGAGAATGACCAGAGATGAGCCTGGATCCTGGTACCCCAGGATGAAGCTGTGAAATTGCTAGTCACTTAGAAACCATGGGCTGGGAAGGAGGTGGTGTCTTACCTCCACTTAGTGACTGGCATGGACTGAAAATTGATAATTTCTTAAAAAAATTAGTAAACAACCTAAATGTCCATTGGTAGATGTATGAATAAAGAAAATGTGATACACACACACTGGAATTTTTATCCTGGAATAAGAAGGAAACTCTGCAATATGTGACAACATGGATAAACTCTGAGGACAGTATGCAAAGTAAAATAAGTCAGTAACACAAGGACAAATATTGCATGATTCCACTTATATGAGGTGGCTAAAATAGTTAAACACGTAGAATCAAAGAGTGAAGTGGTGGTTACCAGGGGGGTAGGGGGAAATGGGGTGTTACTAATCAACAGGCATAAAGTTTCAGTCAAGCAAGATGAGTAAGCTCTAGAGATCTGCTGTACAACATTGTACTTATGGTCAACAATAATGTATTATACACTTAAAAATGTATTAAGAGAGTAAATCTCATATTGTGTTCTTTTGATAATAAGACAAAATGCTGGGGAAATACAAGAACCTATGCTGACTGCTGTTGATAGCATTTTCAGTTTTGCAATCATTAATAACTTCCTACTTTTTCCTCTGGTTCACAAACCATCCATACCCTGTTAGTGGAGTAGAAACAGCTCCAAAGTCAGGACACCTCTGTTAAAATCCCAGTTTTTCTATCTACCAGCTATGAGACTTTGAGCTACCTACTTTGATTTTTGAACCACCTACTTTGATTTTTGAACCTCTATGTATTTCATCTCAACAGTGAGTACAACACACCCTGCATCACAGCAATGCTAGAAATGTTCAATGACACTATGGGCTTTGTGATCTCTAAAGAAATATACAAGAAAGGGAAGCTTTCTTTTTCTTTTTTTTTTTTTTTAATTTATTTATTATTATTATACTTTAAGTTGTAGGGTACATGTGCATAACGTGCAGGTTTGTTACATATGTATACTTGTGCCATGCTGGTGTGCTGCACCCATCAACTCGTCATTTACATCAGGTATAACTCCCAATGCAATCCCTCCCCACTCCCCCCTCCCCATGATAGGCCCCGGTGTGTGATGTTCCCCTTCCTGAGTCCAAGTGATCTCATTGTTCAGTTCCCACCTATGAGTGAGAACATGCGGTGTTTGGTTTTCTGTTCTTGTGATAGTTTGCTAAGAATGATGGTTTCCAGCTGCATCCATGTCCCTACAAAGGACACAAACTCATCCTTTTTTATGGCTGCATAGTATTCCATGGTGTATATGTGCCACATTTTCTTAATCCAGTCTGTCACTGATGGACATTTGGGTTGATTCCAAGTCTTTGATATTGTGAATAGTGCTGCAATAAACATACGTGTGCATGCCTAGGTAGTACCATTCAGGACATAGGCATGGGCAAAGACTTCATGTCTAAAACACCAAAAGCAATAGCAGCAAAAGCCAAAATTGACAAATGGGATCTAATTAAACTAAAGAGCTTTTGCACAGCAAAAGAAACTACCATCAGAGTGAGCAGGCAACCTACAGAATGGGAGAAAATTTTTGCAATCTACTCATCTGACAAAGGGCTAATATCCAGAACCTACAAAGAACTCAAACAAATTTACAAGAAAAAAACAAACAACCCCATCAAAAAGTGGGCAAAGGATATGAACAGACATTTCTCAAAAGAAGACATTCATACAGCCAACAGACACATGAAAAAATTTTCATCATCACTGGCCATCAGAGAAATGCAAATCAAAACCACAATGAGATACCATCTCACACCAGTTAGAATGGCGATCACTAAAAAGTCAGGAAACAACAGGTGCTGGAGAGGATGTGGAGAAATAGGAACACTTTTACACTGTTGGTGGGATTGTAAACTAGTTCAACCATTATGGAAAACAGTATGGCGATTCCTCAAGGATCTAGAACTAGATGTACCATATGACCCAGCCATCCCATTACTGGGTATATACCCAAAGGATTATAAATTATGCTGCTAGAAAGGGAAGCTTTCTTAGACAGATCTCTGCTGTAGACTTCTTCGGGCTCAATGGTCAGAACTGGGTCCCATGGCTCCCCCTAGCTGTAAGAGAGACTGAGAAATAGAGTGTAGTATTTCGCTCACCAGCCTTTGTAATAGAGAAAAACAAGGATTATGGAGGGTGCCAAACCAGAGTTTCTGCCCCACCAGGGGGAAGATCCTTATTTATGGAGTTTTCTTTCTCCAGCCATTGGCAATAAAAAAAGGTGAGCATTCCATTTTTAAGAAAAGATTCAGCTCATTCACATAAGTAAAACACACAAGGAATGACACCAAAGACTAATGGAAAACAAATGTGTAAATAGTGTTCAAGAATCCCTGCATTACAAGAGCTTTGAAAAGAAGTGGCACCATATCAGTTAGCTATTGCTGCATACCAAACCACCCCCCAAATTCAATGTTTAAAACAAGATAATTTCTTATTCTAACTCATGTGTTTTGGCCTCAGCTGATACAGGTTGGGCTCAGCTGATCTTGGCTGGACTCACTGATGTGTCTGCAGGTCATCTGGGGGCTCTGTTCTACATGGGGCCTGGTTAGGGTGCTTTAGCAGGGGTGGTTCTGCTCCACATATTTCTTGTCCTTCTTCTGGGATCAGAAGGCTAACCTGGGCATACCCTTGTTATGGCAGCAGCAGAAATACAAGAGTAAGCAAAAACATGTGATACCTCTTGAGGCATAGGCTCAAAACTGGTACACCATCACTTCTGCCTCATTCTGTTGGCCAAAGCAAGATGTGTGGCCAAACTCAGGCATGAGGAATTATACCCCACCCACAGTGGTAGAAAACTACAAAGTTACATGGCAGTAGGGAGAGGTGAAGAACTGGAGCCATAAATGCAAATTTACCTCAGGCACCAGTGGTCTTACAAGCCATAATCATAAGACTAACATTATACTCTAACCCTTCAGGAGAAGCTATCCTAATTTAGTTTAGAGTTACTTAAATCACTAGAGCCAAAGTTGATGGCCACAGCATCTACCCATAGTTCATTTACATTCATGGAATTGAGAGATGAAGTTTTCAAGTGAAAATGGGGTCTTCAATTTTGACTTGTTCCTATCATATTGGTTTATAACCTGGAGGACATTATGCTAAGTCAAATAAGCCAGACACAGACAAATATGGCATGATCTTACTTATATGTGGAATCTAAAAACATTGAACTCATAGAGGCAGAAAGTCAAATGGTGGTTGCCAGGGGCTTGAGGGGTGGTGTGAATGGGGAGATGATGGTTAAAGAATACAGAGAATTTCAGATACATAAGGTGAATATATTCTGGAGATCTCGTATTAGTCCATTCTCACGCTGCTATGAAGAAATGCCTGAGACTGGGTAATTTATAAAGGAAAGAGTTTTAATTGACTCACAATTCTGCAGGGCTGGGGAGGCCTCAGGAAATTTACAATCATGGCAGAAGGGGAAGCAAACACGTCCTTCTTTACGTGGCAGCAGAAAAGAGAAGTGCAGAGCAAAATGGGGGAAAGCCATTATAAAACCATCAGATCTCATGAGAACTCACTTGCTATCATGAGAATAGTATGGGGGGAACCACCCCCATGATTAAATTATCTCCATCTGGTCCCACCCTTGACATGTGGGGATTATTACAATTCAAGATGAGATTTTGGGTGGGGACACAGCCAAACCATATCAGATCTGTTGTACAGCATCATGACTATAGTTAATAATGTATCCTTGAAAATTGCTAAGAGATCTTAAATGTCCTCCCCACAAAAATAAGTATGTGAGGTGATGGATATGCTAATTATGGTGACTTAAACATTTTACAATGTATGTGTGCATATATCAAAACATTGCATTGTACACTGTAAATATATACCATCTTCATTTGTCAGTTATGCCTTAATGACACTGGACGGGAAACACTCATGGTTCCTTTGGTTTTTCTTTTGCAGGCTTGATGTGAAGAATTAAAGAGGAGGAAGATGGATTCAATAGCTCACTAAAATTTTATATATTTGTATGACTATTACGAACCTCCTGAACGCCTGAGACTCTAGCAGAAATGGCCTGTTTGTACATTTATATCTCTTCCTTCTAGTTGGCTGTATTTCTTACTTTATCTTCATTTTTGGCACCTCACAGAACAAATTAGCCCATAAATTCAACACCTGGAGGGTGTGGTTTTGAGGAGGGATATGATTTTATGCAGAGTGATACGGCAATGTGTCTAATGATTTTGATGAAAAGTTTCCCAAGCTACTTCCTACAGTATTTTGGTCAATATTTGGAATGCGTTTTAGTTCTTCACCTTTTAAATTATGTCACTAAACTTTTTATGAGTTCAAATAAATATTTGACTAAATGTAAAATGTGAATCTAGACTAAATTAATTTTTATATATCAGATAGCTACATATTCCCTAACCTGGAGAGAAATGAGATATGAGTCAGCCCAATCCCATATTGCCTAAGTGAGGGCCTCTCATTCTGAATTATTGAGTACCATGGGTAAAACCATGGCTGACTGATCACTCATATGAAGTTAAATATCACTTGAGGAACTGGATATCATTGATATTCTTCCTCCAAGGATGAAGAGTTTTACAGTGAGTGCATTTTACATCTATAGAGGCTTAGAAACTCCCCTCACCCAGATGGAATAGAGTTCATTATAAGTTAGAAATTCCCCTCACCCAGATGGAATAGAGTTCATTATAAGGCACAATAAAGTAAAGCTGAGCAAACAGAACAAGAGAGGAGAAGAGCCGTCCAAAGATGAAACATGTCTCCTGCTGCTATAATGGAGAGTCTCTATGTCAACTGAATCAATGTCCAACACTATCATAGACCAAAAAGAATCACCTGTGCTCCTCTAGAGTCTTATGATCTTCTGAAAGGCTTGGGCAACTTCACAGTGTGAAGATTTGAGGGACCAGGTTATCAAGAGCACACTGTTTGAAAAGCAAGCATGTCACCTACCTGGTATGCAGAGACCTCAACGTCGTTTCTCAGGCTGAATGACTTTGATCCTTGCTTCAGAGTCAACCATTGTAAAAAATCAGATGTACTTTGAAATATCCCAAGTGTAAATTACTCTCCCACTTTTCTGTTTCGTAGAGCTCAGCTTCGAAAAGCAGGGCTATCATTGCCTACACATGTGACTGGCCACAGAGTCAGCAGTGCCTGATGAGTTTAAGTTTTCCCAAAAAGGTGCCTGTCTGGTCATAGGTCCCATGTGTTTCACCAGACTGTGATTTATCTGGTCATCTATATCTAATATATACATATGGCAGGGGGAATATCAATCAGAACAAAATATGCCAGCCTAATAATCTGTCAGCAGATGAGGTAGACAGGTTCTGAATAGGTGCTAGGTTGCCTCAGACTGTCTCACTCTATACTGATTAGAGTAGTTGGGTAGGGTTACCAAATTTACCTCAGTGTTCACTTTGTTTTAATGTAAATTATCTATGTTCAGTTTCAAAATTAAGTTCTGGTATAAAGTTATAAAAATTGTCTTCATATTTTAATGTCTTCCAAGGCAAATTTGCAGCACAATACATACCAAAGTCATTAGACAAATTCAATGGATTTTTTGAATTTTAAATTTAATATGTATTGTATTTTGTTAAGGCTCAAATTCACTATAGAGGAAAAGACAGTCTTTGCTTTTGATGAAGTTATAATTTTCAAACTTCACACATTCCATGCTAAATGGCTCTTTAAAAACCCATATGTCTCATGGAAACAGCCTTATTTATCTTATAGGTTTATAAACAACCAATCATGCAACTTTTCCATGAAGGAGAAGCAAACTACAAAGAGATGAAGGTTCGTTAGGAGGGAAACAACTCTGGTGTGAATAAGCATAAGGTACCATACCCAGTTGTTAGTGTGCACATTGTAAATGGTATGATAATCATACTCTACTATAAGGAGAGTGTCTTTGAGTACAATACAACTTTCACTCCACCCACATTTCCTGGATGCCTACTATGTGTCAGTCTATATGCTAAGTGCTGGGGGAACACAAAGCATGTTCGTCCAGAAAATCACCTTGCTTTAAAAAAAAAAACAACAAAAAACCATACCTCTCTGTTCCCCCTCCCCCATGTATGGGATTTTCCTATATTGTGCTTGAGGCATGAGTGAAAGAAGGCCCTGCTGGGTCCAGGACCTGCGGGACACTTGGAAAGCTTCTGTTTGGAGCAGAAGCCATTAGGAACACATAAACCTCTCCAGAATTATCTCAAGCACTCATTTTGTATGATCTTTACATTTCAACAGTGCAGACTGAAAGGTAATTAGCTTTGTTTCCAAGGTTACTTACTGAATAGCTGAATGACACAGTAGTTTTCTAAGTTACGCCCAGGGCATGGGAGGTGATAATTATCCAAATGAATCCCTCATTTTTAACTAGAGCAGTTAGAGGATTTACAAAAAGCCTCCCATTATGATCAGGCCCATGTAAGGAACACTACTAATTTTAATGTGCCATCCTGTGAAATCCCCTCTCCTACATTCTTGAGCTGACCTAGAATTAGGGTTCCCCCTTTGGCGATGAGAACAGGGCTTATTTGGATTCCACGACTATGGGTTGATCAATTAAAATTAGTTCCCTTTGAGGGCCTCTGGCATTATCCCATTGCTTTGCAATCTAGCTTGAAATAGAAACTGCATTTAACTTGATAATTGATGCTCTCTTGGGATTTTAACCTGATGCTGAATGTATGCATCTGTGGCCCATCGCTAGTTCTTTGCCTCACATACCATTAATTACATTTCTGTGCTTCTCCAAAGGAGGATATATTACCATAATGTTCATATGCAATCATGTATTCATTCAGCAAGCCATACAAAGAGCACTCACGAAGACAGGAAGCAACCCACCAGGATGTTGCCAGACTAAGAAAATCCTTAGCGGTCATGTATTGAGTTCATTTTTTTTCTCTACGCAAATAACCAAACTTGTTTAGATCTTACACTGAAGGAAAATCACACTGTCAAAAAATATATATATGCCGATTATTAAAAGAGGGGATTCAGCCGTAAAATAAGATTGCAGCCTTAACAACATCATCACCTTTGTGTTCTTCTGAGAAAGAAAAACAACCTCAATTAAGCAATCATTTTCAGACTGTGGAATGCACTTGGCCTCACATCCTTCACCCCTGTGCTTGTTTATTAAAGGAGGAAATCAATCCCTTAACATTTGACTTCTTAGCAAAACAATTCAGTGACACCACCAACTAGGATAAACCACGCTATCAAATAACAAGGCTCTTTTTTATGACCAGCTCTTTCCCTGGCTCAGTGAGGATATATTACAATGCAGATTCTAGAGGGAAGGAGGCTTTCCCCTTGGGCTTCAAATGTCTGCAGATTAGCTGCAAAGCCAAAGCAGGTCTGCACTCTCAAATTGAATTTTTCAAATCTGATTGTTTGTTGGGAGGGCCATGGTTAGAGGAGGTGTGCCCACAGGTTTTACTCCAGTGTGGGGGTAGCTCATGGTCTCTAGACATACAGAATGGGGGTCTAGACTTCTCTGGAAACTATTCCTGCTGCTTAATATTGTTCACACATCAATGGTGCACTAGAAAAGACAGTATCCTGGAGGAATTTCTTTTCTGAAGTATTCGGAACACACCAACATCCAATCCACCCACGCAAGCCATGCTGCTTTATGGCTGATGGCAAGGTTTAGGAAAAACAAAAACAAAAACAGAAAACAGGGAAGGCTTTGTTCTTGATTTATGATTTTATTTTGCTTTGTTTCATACTGTGTCTTCTGGTCCTAACAACACACAGATTCTTGATCTCAGGCAATCCTTACCCCCATCACTCTGATGGAGGTGAGTTTTCCTGCATTCAATGGGAGAAGAGGAGCATCAGAAGAAGCCAAAGGACACATCTCAACTTGTAGAAGGCCAGACACCCATGAGGGCATGGGATTTCTGCTTAGTATTGGAAATTAGGCCTTTGCTTAGCATTCTAAAATCATCTGGTGGATCCAACTTTATTATAATTTCCTTAAAATGGCATGTTGCATTTATTTAAATTTGCAGATGAGGAAACAGGAGATAGCATAGCTGCCTCCAGTGATATAATAATAGTGCATGGACCAAAACTCCTTATGTCTTTTTTTTTTTTTTTTTTTTCCAGATGGAGTCTCACTGTGTCGCCCAGGCTCCCAGGTTGGAGTACAGTGGTGTGATCTCGGCTCACTGAAACCTCTGCCTCCCAGGTTCAAGTGATTCTTGTGCTTCAGCCTCCTGAGTAGCTGGGACTACAGGCACGCACCAGCACACCCAGCTAATTTTTGTATTTTTAGTAGAGACGAGGTTTCCCCACATTGGCCAGGTTGGTCTCAAACTCCTGACCTCAAGTGATCCACCCACTTTGACCTCCCAAAGTGCTGGGATTATAGGTGTCAGCCACCACGCCTGGCCAAGACTCTTTAAATCTTGAAAAAACAAACAAACAAAAACTCCAAACTTTTCTTTTTCCCAAATTCTGAATTCATTGCTAGGCATCATGGTTGTGATCGTGATGGCCCAGGAGCGGGAGAGTGGGAGCTCTATTTGGAATCCGGACAAATCACACACATAGGGTAGGGAATTCAGAAGGAAGAATTAACCAGGAGAAATGACCCTTCAAGAGACACCATTGGACTTCAAACTCTGTAGTTAGATCCTGGTCTACTGCAAGAACCCCAACCAATACACCCAACATTTCAGTCCTACTTTGCTTATTGCTTATTTCCCCAGACTTTTATTGACATATTTTCTTTCCTAGCTTGGGAGGGGAGCCATCCCCTCTCTGTTGTGTGGCATTAATTTCCTTGGAGAGCATGCTTTCACTAGAGGATTTACCAATATCTGTCACCCTGGAATCATTGGTTCTATTTGGCCCTGCATATAAACAATAATATCTATTGCTGGCTAGAAAATAAACCGTGGGAACTAGAATGTTTTTCAACTTAACAATAACCCACAACACTTGGACCAACTATCTGGCATGTTTTTCAATGAGAGGTCATTGAGAACAGCACTGGCAATGGCCCGTTGTATCCCCCAGACCTTTCTTTTAGAGGCCAAACAGAAGCAATGATCTTTAACAGATGCACCATTAGGTTAGGCAAGACCTACATCTGAAAGCTTTGTTGATTCAGACACTCAAGACACTCAGTAATTAAGTTATGGGCCAGTGAGCACATTATCTGCAATGAAACATGTCCTTGATCAGCGATTAGATGGGTAAACATGTGACCTCATTGTCTCCACCAAAGGATGATTATGTAACAGTCTCTGGTCCTCAAACATCATGGTTATTTGCCAACTTTTGATCCTGGTAAATAAGCTGAAATCACTTGCTATGGTCTGGAAATCAGATTTTTAGGACAACAGACTCTTCCTCGGGAGGCCTGATGCATTCTGTCTGATTACAGATGTACTGGGAACTTTACAGATGCCCAAATACGAGGTGGATGGGTCATAGGGAGGTGGGAGCTGTGAAGAATGACTCAGGGGCAGTCTGGTGTCACAAGACTTTACCAAAACAAAGACATGTAAAAGATCATCTGTTTATTAAGCTTCAGAGCTTGCTTGCTGCATAAGACATAGTAAAGAGGAAGACATGTAGAAGGGCTAGGGGGAAAAAAAGGGAGGAAGAGAAACAGAATGAGAGAAAGGGAGAAGGGAGAGTGATTTACTCCTAGAGCCCTTTGGTGGGTCACCGAAGGTTTTGTGGCTTCTTTGCAGTCTAGCTGAGCAGAGGAAACCTATCTGCTTCATGCACAATCGAACACTCATCATCTATTTTCTTCTGATGTGTAAGGAGTATGTGCAGGAACTTCCAAGTACAGCAAGGATTAGAAGAGAATCTGGCTTGGGGTGACCCGAGACATCTAAATGTCACATAGTCTTGATGCACATGTGACCTGAAACTGCCCTGGGATGACTCGGGCCCCAGCCCTTCCTTAATCCCCATTTGCTCTCCTTCCTCCAGTGACATTAGCATAGCCACAGCCCTCCCACCTGCTTGCAGCTTCTTATGGGCCAGAGCTTGGTCTCTCGCTCAGACTGATCTACATTTTAACCTTGGCTGCCATATTAGAAAGAGCAATAATCACTTTAAATGGCTGCATATGTTTTCAAAACTAAACCCACGGCAAAATCAATAGGCCATGAGCCCTGATCCAGCACACGGCCATGTGCCATTGGAGGAAAGGATACTACGCTTTCCTTTGCCCAGACACTTCCAAAATAGTCTACTGGAGTTTTGATAAGCATTTTTGAGGGCTACATTGAGGACTATACTTGATGAGTATATGGAGGACTATTTTATATTAAAAAAAGACCAACAATGATTTAAAAATTAATCCATACTATATAGTGATTGAAGTCATGATTTAAATCATTTTGACTTAATTTCAGTATCTTCCATAATCCAGATTTCTCTATCTAAATCAGAAGTTACGATTCAGGCCAAAGTCCAGTGTAGTTAGCACACCAATAAGCTTTTCTTTTCTTTTTGGCTTCTGTCTTAGTTTGCTTTCCCCAGCACCAGACTCTGAGATGAGGGTTCAAGTGAAGGTAGCTTGTTTAGGCAGGAAAGGAAACACCAGTAGGGAACTGGGGAGGTGAGATGAAGCAGGGAAGGCAACTGGAGGGAGGGGCTGTGAAGTCAGATATGACTATGGGTAACAGGCTTAATCTCACCAGGGAAGCTCTGGGAGTCTGAACAGAACATACACCCCAGAGTGATCTCAGCTGAGGAGTGAGGGAGCTGAGGTACTTGTGTACCAACTCCCATCCTTCTTTTATTGAGGACTACCTGCAACACAGGGCAGGCAAAGTGTGCTTTGTGGGACACGGAAAGCCGTTAACAAGGAATGCAGTGGTTGGCAGTTTGGAAGCTGGGTCGTGTGCACTGAAATGTAGTAGCCAGGAGGATATGGGTGAAGTACAGGGCCCATGACAACTTCTACGTATAAATGGCAAAATAAAATACTTATTGTAGCAGATCACAGTACACATTTTCTACTGAAGATGTCACTTGCTAAGCATATGTCATTATTTTAATTCAGGAAGTGAATCAACGTGAATTATTCCTGGTATTTTCCTACTAAAAATTGGTGAGGGGTCTAATACCTGATGGATAGGGAAGTGGCATACTTGTTTTTGCCTAGCAGAGCTCCCATTTTGGAAACAGTATTGATGATGAAAATAATTAAAAAAATAGAAATTTGAAAGAACATCCTATGTCATATAATTCCACAAATATCTCTCCCCTCCTGCATATTTTCCAAACTACATTTTCATCATAATGATGTAGAGATAAAGCCAGGGAAGCATATATTTATCTATCCATGTATCTATATTCACCTAATATCTTTCTGTATAATAACATTACATGGTTGTATTACTAGCTCTTTCACATACTATTAACATATAAGATTACCATTATTACAAAGGCTTGTTTTTATTTTAAAAAATAGATGTGTCCCTAAGAAAACAGTTGATCAGATCCAAATGTCCCTTTGAAAAAGCGGCATGTTTTAATCTATTAGGATTTTTTGAAGGCTTCAATAAAATATCCTTATGGTTAAATCCCACAGTTCAAAAGCATACCAGACTTTCCCTCACTCTTATTTGTGCAAGTCATTACAAAACTGTACACGATTTGGGACTTAAGTATTAGTTCAATGAGAAAGCATCCTTGAATAAATTGATGAAAAGAGCAAAAGAGAAAGAGGACTTGAACAGAACATGTAATCAATATCAATGATTTGGTCGCCCGCTAGGCTCTGCAGTGATAAGGGCAAATGAGGTAATGGCATCGAGAGAGAATTAGGAAATGAAACTATCAGCAATGGAAATGTGGTTGAATAGATTGTCATATGATGTCCTGGGAAGCCCTGGGCTTGAAGGGCAGCGAGCAAGTCTTTCCAGTTGAGCAGCTTCCATACCATGGTGGTTTGGAGGTAATGGGGACATAGAAAAGGTAGAAGGCAGTTTCACCACTGTAAAATGTAAAAATATCCTAAAAGTGGCAGAAAGATCTAGGTGTCTCACAGTATGCATTCTCCCCTTCTTCCTCAGTAATAAAACCCCTGAATTTTAACTGACTTCTTACCAAAAGGAACAACTAAACAGAAAGCCAATTCTCACACTCTACTCCCACCTCTAGAGTCAGATCAGCATGTTCTGGGGGCCAATCACCAAGTCTCCACAGAAGAAGAAGGCTTACATGCCAAAATTATTGCAGGTTGGTGATTTACAATCTATAAAAATCTGGGAAATATATGTGGAAATGGATTCTGAAGTGCTAGACCGAAAATGAAAAAAACCTACACCTCTATATTGGGATGAATTAATCAATATGGGTCCACTTACCAGATATTCTTGATCCAGTAGGCTAACTTGAGGCTGAAAGTAGTTCTAATAGTTTACTTGGTTGCTTGGCTAAAACCTGGAGTCAGTTGTGGCTTATTATAAATAAAGTTGAGATGCAAGAAATTCATTTGCAATAACTCTAAAGACTTACGAACATAGCAATGTTTGAGTTGATTCATTTCCACATTTACACTGATAATGTTAGTTGAGAACCCCCAAAAGACAATTCCTTCCCTCATGGCCTTGAGAAATTAATTGGTGAGGGGAGTGCCTCTTCTCTGTCAACCAGAATTACTGACAGGAGATAATATGTAGAAACAGGCTTCATGATGTTAATGTGTTATGAGTATCTTGACATGATGGAGACCAGCAGGCAGTACTTAATTCCAGAAGCAAGATGATCATGGTTCCTAGACTGAAAATTAGAAGAGTCTAAGCCACAGGGATGTGTGGCAGTAATGGATTGATCATGGGATCCCCAGGTGTGAAGATCCTAGATAGTCTATTAAGCCACTAATTTGGATTCTGTAACACCACCACTACCATTCCATATCTGATGAACAGAGGTTAGACATATGCCAAAAAATAAAAATACCAAGTTGGGACCTCTCACTTACTTCTAAAACCTGGTCCCCGAACTTTCAGACCAGGGCTCCTTGAGTGAAAGGGAGGCTATGTGCTCCAAGAAATAACACTGCAAACACTTCCTCAATTCTTTCTGGATCTCCCTTCTAGCCCTCATCAGTGAGACTCTACTGGGAGACTCATTTTACCTTAGTAAATGTGCACTGGGAAAGGGAAAAGTGTACATCTTTGGGGGATTATTGGACACTGGCTCTGAGATCTCACTAATTCCTAAGGACCAAGAAAGTTACTGTGACCCATTAATCAGATGGACAGAAGTTAAATGGAGTTTGGACAGGAGTCCACCTAATGGTAGGGCCTGTGGGACACTGAACCCATCCCAGGGTTGTTTCCTCAGTTTCTAAATGTTACTGAAACATTCTCAGAAACTGTTTATGGCAGATTGTATTTTCCAAAGATGGTGGCAATGATATCTACAATCTTGATGGTGTTCTGAATGTGACTTTAAGACTCCCTCAGAGACTCCCTCCCTCAGTGGAGTCTATTTCTCCACCCTCTTGAATCTGAGAGGGCTCTATGATTGCTTTGATCAATACAGTAGGATAGAAATGACATGGTGTCAGTTCCAGGTGTAACCCTTATCTGGCCAGGCAGTTTCTGTTTCCTGACTCTTGGAAAACCGCCACCCTATAAGAAGTGAAACTGCTCTGAGACCACCATGCTGTGAGAAGCCCAAGTCTCAAGGAGAGTCTTAGAATATAAGATGTCACATGACAGAGAGGCAACTCTTATTTGACTAATTGGTTTGACAATGAGGATGAGCTTTTTTAGATTGCAGTATATGGCAGGCATCTTGAATGAGCTAAAGCTGCACTTCCAAGTTTTTAATGACAATAGAATTAAAGCATGTGTTGAAATGAAAGTTCTTTAGAAATAATAATGTAGTGACAAATACTTAATGAAAAAAACTTGTGCTAACTTCTCTAAGTACATTAGGCTAAACAACCTGCCTGTTGAGAGACCAGGTATGGTGGCTCATGCCTATAATCTCAGCACTTTAGGAGGCTGAGGCAGGAGGATTGCTTGAGGCCAGAAGTTTGAGACCAGCCTGGTCAACATAGTAAGACCCTGTCTCTACCAATAAAAAAGAAGAAAGAAAAATGGTACCTGTTGGAGAAAAAAGATACATCATTAAAAATAATTTTTGGTTGATAGATTATGTAACATTTAGCATATACTCAGCAAGAGTTCAACAAATTGAGTGACATTTGCATAGCAAAACTCCTCCCTTCCTATATACATACTTGTAAAAGCAAGGTTTCTCAGTGCTTATGTCTACAATAATGTGCCAGTAATATCAAAATAGGGCAATATCAAAGTCATATCAAATAAAATATAAATATAAGGCACCTGCCTTCCAAGAGTCTAGAAGCCGGAACTGCCTAGTCATTTAAGGGTTATTCCTGGAACTGGCACGATAAAAATAGGAATAAATTGCTGAATTGTTGCTGAACCCTGCCTCATTCCAGCAATAAGTCCTATTCATCCATGAATACATGAACTAATTTTTAAAAGTCAGCCCATCCATATTACTAGGAAATGTAATTTCAATTCACTTTTTATATTTAATGATTATTTATCAACATTTATACTTGCACACTGTTTTTGACAATTGTGTGCAAATAATAACTGTAGTGATAATTCAGAAGAATGTTTTTAACACTTAGAGATGAAATTTAAAATTCCAGTTAATATGATGGTAATTATGTCAGGTGATGGATATGTTAATTAGTTTGATTGTGATGACCATTTCACACTGTTTATCAAAACATGTACACCACATATATACAATTCTTATTTGTCAGCCATACCTCAATAAAGCTGGAAACAAAAAAGAAAAAAATTCCAGCTGATAGTTATATATAAACACACACACTGAGAAGTATGATAGAGTACAAATAAAACTATAAAAATTATATACTTATTAGCATAAAATTCTATGGAAATTCAAGTCCAACAAGATGTAAAACTTTAATACAAAAAGCTTGTTTTAGGCTGAGCATGGTGGCTCACGCCTGTAATCCCAGCACTTTGGGAGGCTGAGGCGGGTGCATCACCTGAGGTCAGGAGTTCGAGGCCAGCCTGGCCAACCATGGCCAACATGGTTAAACCCCGCCTCCACTAAAAATACAAAAATTAGCCAGGCGCAGTGGCGGGTGCCTATAATCCTAGCTACTACAGGCTGAGGCAGTAGAATCGCTTGAACCAGGGAGGTGGACGTTGTTGCAGTGAGCCGAGATGGTGCCACTGTACTCCAGCCTGGGTGACGGAGTGAGACTCCGTCTCCAAAACAAAACAAAACAAAAGCTAGTTTTGGTATTTTTTAAATTAATTAAATCATGATATTTTGTTGATTGTCTAAAGAAAATGATGGAGAAAATGTTAATAATGCAGATTAAACTTAAAACCGCATTCTATCTGTAGCCATTAAATTGTGGATAGCACAAAAATTTGAGAAAATATTCTTTCAATATTTGAAAACTCATCTGATTCTGTAAAGCAGTAACTCATATCATTGATGAACAAATGAAGTTCAGTCATATATCTTCATTTTTTTAGTTTCTTCTTACTTGTTAATGCAAACAAAATTATCAACCAATATCCTTGTCATAACTATACTCATTAGTTAGCAATATGAGTAACTTTTTGGCCAAATTGGGTAGTAGGCAAGCCTTTATTTGCAGTCTGGTTTTGTCAGATCATTGTCGAATTGCAAACGTGGGTTGGAGAAAAAAAATTAACAAAAGTGATCTTTGACAGTCACTTGGCTCTATGGAATTTATAATATTTATAATAAAGAACATCATAAATGTTTTTTATGATGTAAATTTTGCACTAAATATCCTTTACATTAGTAAAATTTATAATTAATGTAATCTTTTTTTCTAGAGATCTGATAGTTAAACATTTACCAGCATATCACCACAGCCAGCCAAGATGGGACTGAAGGTAACTGCAATGAAATGGGTGAAAAGAAACTAAGTCAGAATGAACTCATTATCAGGAGCAGAAACTAGGACTACAGGCTCTACTCAGATTTTCTTCCTTGCTGTGCCGTGTACATATTTTCACATTTTGAGTGATTTCTCTTTCTTTCATCTTCCTTTACATCACTATTGTATATTAGTGAGCTGGTGGTGGAGAAGGGATCGTGACAGAAATAGTATCCCTCCGACATCTTGGATGAGGAGCTACAAAAAGTGATGAAATATTGGATTATTTTATTTGGGACTAGGGTAGTTTGCATTATTTGAAATGGGAACATTGCATATATGAGAAGATGAATCTTCAGAGATGTTGACCAGCCAAAGGGGTAGAGAGTTCAGTAAACCTTGCAGCTTTTTCTATGTCTGGGAATGATCCACAGTGTAAGTTTTGGAGATGAGAAGAGTCCTGCTGCCTACTAGGGAAACTAAAATATGTGATTTTCCCACCCTTTCGGGCCTAGATTTTTTTTTTTTTTTCATATTATATAAGCTGAGAAAAATTGCATCCTTTCACTCAGGATTTCAGATCTGGAGAAAGAAATAGGGAACAGTTTAGAATTCTTTGCAGTTTTATCCACAGTAGCTGGCATCCAAAGGTGACAGAGCCAGGGGTAGCATCCATGGCTCAGAGGCAGCTTCTTTAATAGACTCTTTCTATGATGTAATTTTGGCAGTGGATACAACTGCCTGGCTTCCTTTGTTTCCTGCCCATTTTCACAGCTGATTCTCTAACCTTCCTGTTAATTCTGTGAGCTATTCGATACATTGCTATAAATTCATTTTCTCTCTAAGGTAAGTAGAGTTGGTTTCTGTTGTTGGAGCTAATAAAATATGCCCAGAAGGAAGTCTTTGAAAGCATCATGCTGTGATTTCAGAATGCAGGCATTTCCTAACGGGACCCCTGGCTAGCAGCTAGAAATCTGATGCTGGGAAGTTGAGAAGACCATAAAGACTGGGGACGTGTCCAGCTGCTTAGCATAATATCCACGGGCACGGAGCAAAATAAATTGCCCCAAAGTTCCTACTGTTCTTGTAGGTTTATTATAGGAGAGAATTATCTTGATGATGGTAAAATCTCTTCTAAATTCATGCATTTCCTTTCAACCTTTTTTTTTTTTTTTTGCAATAGTCATAGCTTTGTTATGTTTTTAAAACATGGCTAGCCAGACACAACAATTTCTGAAATCCATCAACATTTTCCTTTATAGTGTTTCCGGACCTTTTAGAAAACAACATTATCCAAGTCAGGGTAAATGTTCCAGGAGCAAACTGACCTCCAAAACTCGCCAGGTCACTCATCTCTCAGCTTATGGTCTGTGTTTAGCAATCAAAGTCAATGTCACTAAAATTGCTTATCCGTGGGGTAATAGCTCAAAATTGCCTTGGCAGTTATATTCGTTTTCTACTGCTACCTTAAAAATCACCACAAATTTGGGCAGTTTAAAACAAGACAAGTTTATCATCTCATAGTTCTGTAGGTGAGAAGTCCAGGCGGGTGTCACTGTTCTAGGCCCTTACAAAGCTGAAATCCAGGTGGCAGCTGGCTTGAGCTCTTTTTTGGAGGCTTTGGGGAAAATCTACTTCCAAGATCACTCAGGTTATTGGTAGAACTCAGTTTTTTGCTGTTGTAGAGGTGTTTTTTTTCCCCCCGCCCTGGACTCTAATCTAACCTTTCTCATCTCCTTGAGGCTGTCTGCATTCCTCATCATGTTGCCTCCTTCATCTTCATTCTGGTGATAGTGCACAGAGCCATTTTCATGCTTCATGTCTCTCTGACTTCCCTTTTCGTCACATCACATCTTTTCCGAC
This sequence comes from Mandrillus leucophaeus, assembly GCF_000951045.1. Taxonomy (NCBI): domain Eukaryota; kingdom Metazoa; phylum Chordata; class Mammalia; order Primates; family Cercopithecidae; genus Mandrillus; species Mandrillus leucophaeus. Next base: position 3,501,449 of record NW_012103377.1, read on the forward strand.
CCCAGCCAGAGAAGTTTCTCTGGTTTTAAGGACTCATGTGATTAGACTGCCACCCCATTCCATCCCCAGATAATCTAGGCTAATCTCTCTATTTTAAGGCTCATAGCCTCAAACACATCTGAGAAGCCCCTTTTGCCACGTAATATAATGTATTCACAGGTTCTAGGGATTAGGGCATGGACTTTTTTGGGGAGACATTCTCCTTATCATAGCAATCCTCTGTAATTTTTAGCCAAAGATTCCAAAGATAAGGTTTCCTACCACTTCTAATAATTTCAATTCAGATTCTCAGGACATTGTAGGGTGCCATGGACTGAATGTGCCCTTCCTCCAAATTCATGTATTGAAGCCCTAACCCCCAGTGTGACAGTATTAGCACCTTTGGGAGGTAATTAGGTTTTGATGAGGTCATGAGGGTGGGGCCCCCGTGATGGGATTAGGACCCTTACAAGAAGAAGAGACTCTAGAGTTTCCTCTCTCTGTCATGTGGGGATACAGCAAGAAGATAACCATCTGCAAGCCAGGAAATGGGCCTTCACCAGGAACTGAGTCACTGGCACCTTGATCTCAGACTCCCAGTCTCCAGAACTTTAAAAAATAAATGTCTATTGTTTAAGCCACTTAGTCTTTGGTATTTTGTTATAGCAGCCTGAACTGACTAAGACATATGGGTAGAGTTTTGTCTGCTGCATTGTGAAAGTAGAATCAACAAATTTTTATTTCTTGGCTATAAAATTGGGCATCTTTAATAAAGCTTATGAAAGAAAGAATGAAGTGTCTGTCTTCTAAACTTTGGCACCTTCCTATCTCCCAGATGACCTGCAGCATAGTATCAGCAGTGAAGGCAGCTGCAGCTGAGACCTCCATCCCTAGTTGGAGATATTTGTCTCTGGTCTCTGGATGGCTCTTCCCATATTCTCTATGGAAGTGCTTTGTACTTTGGAGCCTCTGTCCACTAGCTCTGGAGGGTTCGGGCTTCTATAGACATAAAAGCTGACCCCCCTCAGCCCTCAGCAGAACAAATGAGTGGAAGGGAAAGTCCTTAAGGCCGTGCCTCAACAACACTGTGCTTTGGAATTACCTGGGCATGTTAAAAAAGTACCCATGCACAGAGGATCTGGTCCAATTGGTGTAGAGTGGGGCCTGAGTATAGGTATTTTTAAAAAAATACTTTCCATCACTTCCCTTTACTCCATAGCCACAGTAACTAGATTGAGCCAGGCTACTCTGAGGTATCCATTACAACTTTGATTGGGAGAAGCAATGCCAAAATGTTAAGGTTATTTCCAGAAGGTGGAAATGTGGGTGGTGGTTATTTTCTTCTTGGTACTTGTTTGTACTTTGAACATTTCTGTAGAAAACTCAAAAGAAAATATTCTGTAAAAAAACAGAGACAAAATGTTGCCTTCTCAGAGGGGGTCCCCTCTTATTCCCCATTCCTACATTATTGTCTCTAGCAGCATCTTCTTATTTTCCTTTCTCAGTCTGTATCATATGTTGTACTAATACACATTTCATTCATTTGCCTGTTTATTGTGTCTCTTTCACTAGCTATAAGGTCATGAATTCATATTTATTGTGTTGATCACTATATGCCCAGGTACCCAGGCCTATGTCTGCCAGATGGTAAAGTTTTGATTTATCCAGGTATCCTTCATTATTTGAACTCTCACTCCCTAACTGCTCACTATAACAACTTGCAATTATTTTTATTCCAGATTTAATATTTGAAATAAAAATCTGCCATTGCAAATCAGCAAGTGAATGCCAGAAAATCTGTTTAAGTTGCAAGCGAACCCAGGTAAGAGGATGCAGATTGTGTTGCAGGCCCATCTCAGGTACTGTCTGACAGGGATACATGTTGTCTAGATGTACATCATCAAAATCCAGATCAGCATTCCCAATTGTTAAGTGAAAATGTCTTTTCACAAAGTAGAACTCAACTGAGTGCAGTGGCTCATGCCTGTAATCCTAGCACTTTGGGAGGCCAAGGTAGATGGATCACTTGAGGCCAGGAGTTCAAGACCAGCCTGGGCAACATGGTGAAACCCCGTTTCTACAAAAACAGAAAAAATTATCTGGGTGTGGTGGCACATGCCTGTAGTCCCAGCTACTTGAGAGGCTGAGGTGGGAGGATCGCCTGAGCCTGGGAGGTCGAGGCTACAGTGAGCCGAGATTGCTCCATTGAACTCCAGCCTGGGCCACAGAGCAAAACCCTGTCTCGAAAAAAAGAAATTAGATAAAAAAAGAAAGTAGAACTCATTCAGAAAGTAGAACTCAGTTCATCATCCCTTGGGGGAAAGGGAAGAAGAGAAGCCATGAATACTCAATGCAGAATTTTCAGAAGAAATTGTAGATCATACCCACAAAACCATTGCTATAGCAAGTAAGTATGATCATGACGTTAAAGGAAAAACCACATTCCAGAAATGCAACGACAAGCTGGGTCTTATGCTATCAGTAGCTGTATAACATTAAGCAAAAAGAACACGGACAGATGTCCGTTTTGAGAGCTTTTGTGCTCCTCACGCTGTTTCATCTATAGCTTCAGATGATGGTTCAGGGCCCCACCACTTCCAGAGTCTTGCATGCCAATAAAGCTGCCTTTCAGTTCTCTGCATTTGGACTTGGAGGATGTAAGACATCTACTGTTCCACTCATTCTCTTACTTACCCTCAAACCCCGACTGCGACTGAAGCTTCCACTGGTCGCCAGATTCTGCTGGGGCAACTCTCCCATTAGTCAATAACCATTATTTGAAAATTGCCGTATTATTTCATTTCATTCTTGTGACTGTAATTTGCATTCATCCTTTGTAGTACCTTGAATGTATTACTTCCACTATGGTTATTTATGTTTTGTAATACTCACTGAATGTAGAAGAAAGATGAAATTCATATGCTCTACAACAGTCCATCTCTCAGTGTCCTAAACCAGCAGGATTAGCATCAGCAGGAGTGTGTTAGAGATGCTAACTCTTGGTCCTTACTCCAGACCTACTTTCTCTGAAACTCTGTGTCCCAGGATCTGTGCTTTAACAAACTCCTCGATGGATTCTGATGCATGCCAAAAATTGAAAATCCCTGTCCCACCATATAATGGCATATTGCACACAAATAATTAGGTACAGGAGTAGGTGTTTTAAATGTTTTCCATTATGTTTAAATCTTTGGTGGATGATTACATATGGGTTTAAGAATATTTTAGTAATATTTGAGAAAATTGGTTGTGGCTTTTGGATGAACTGAGAATACATTATTTTTGCCATTTAAAATAATAGAATATAAGCTTCCTCTATATGAAAATTTGCTATCCAACGTGTTTTCAGGAATGGATTAGATTCAGATAGCATGGATGTTGAGAGATTAAAAGGCAACAGTCAAGAATTTCTTCACAGCATGAACAGCCTGCCTGGTTGAAAAGCTGCTCCATTGGCCAGGCGCGGTGGCTCACGCCAATAATCCTAGCACTTTGGGAGGCCGAGGTGGGCGGATCACCTGAGGTCAGGAGTTTGAGACCAGCCTGACCAACATGGAGAAACCCTGTCTGTACTAAAAAAGTACAAAATTAGTCAGGCATGGTGGTGCATGCCTGTAATCCCAGCTACTCGGGAGGCTGAGGCAGGAGAATTGCTTGAATCCGAGAGGTGGAGGTTGCGGTGAGCCAAGATCATGCCACTGCACTCCAGCCTGGGCAACAAGAGCAAAACTCCGTCTAAAAAAAAAAAAAAGCTGTCACATCTTTGCCTCATTTGTAACTGCCTCATGACAGAATGTGTACATAGGCCAGATGGGAAAAACTATGCAGTGGTGATATGAAATACTTGGGAAAATTATGTAAAAGTTTTTTAGGATTTTTAAGAAAAAAGGATTGAAGGAAACATGAAGGGAAAACTCAAGGCTGTATGGAATGTTAGCTCAAATTCTCACTCCAAAAGTGTTATATATAGAGAATGGCAGTTTGAAAACAGAAATGATGTGAACCAGATTCTTCAATTAACCCAATTTCTTCAGGTCACCATCAACCACAACCAGTCAAGAGCAGGTCTAACAGAAAACTCTGTTCCTAGTGGAACGCCACTTGTCAACCTTCCAAGAGCAGACACCATTAATCCAACAAGTCTACACTCAAGCCTTGCCATTTCTCAGAACAGTCATGAAACAGTCCACTGATTACATAAAGTTCAAAAAGACTCAAACAGCACGGTGATCCAAGAAGATAATTTCTTGTGGTGACAGGTGATCCAGAAAATCAGCTTTACCCTTCTGTTTCAATTATACGTAGTTCAAAACATACACGTTTTTCTTAACTCTGGGAAAATCTCTGTAAGAGTAACTTACAAATGCTTATCCACTATAGGTAAGTTACATTTGGTCTGGAGCACTTACAAAAGGACCCTAGACATGTAACACTGAACAGGGCAACAACAGTATTGCTTTTAATCAGGCATTTATAAACCACGGTCAGGGCATTCAAACTTTATTCCATGACTATCTTTATGGCCCTAAATGATTTCAGAATTTGCTCAGCACATATTGAGTTACTGGAATGGATCAATAGTAACTTTAAAGAAGAGATTGTATTGTTCAGCAAACCTTGATTGCATCAATAGCTGCAAGGAATGAGATGACATGATGCAATACTCTTTGTCTATCTCTGCCTGAAGACTCTATTCTAAAAACTCTGAAGGTGAGCTGAAATTAGTCCCACTGTAACAATTGAGGCCATATGTCTTGATATTGACAGCTTACTATATGTTCACTGGAAATGTGCAATAAAGGCAGATAATTCTACAAAATCACAAGTTAATATATGAAACTATATTGTCTCTAAAGCAACTTTTTATTTCTTGATACAGTACTTGATCACCATTTCATTCCATTTAAATCAATCTAACTCTATTCATAGGCACAGAATTTTCCTATGTGTACACGTACTACTCGAGTGTAGGGTCCAGCCCTACAGGGCTTAGCAGGTGCTCTCCCTGTGTGTGGAGACAAGAGATCATAAGAAATAAAGACACAAGACAAAGAGATAAAGAAAAAACAGCTGGGCCCAGCGGACCACTACAACCAAGACGCGGAGACTGGTAGTGGCCCCAAATGGCTGGGCGCGCTGATATTTATTGCATACAAGACAAGGGGGCAGGGTAAGGAGGGTGAGTCATCCAAGTGATTGATAAAGTCAAACAAGTCACGTGATCATGGGACAGGGGGCCCTTCCCTTTTAGGTAGCCGAAGCAGAGAGGGAAGGCAGCATATGTCAGCGTTTTCTTCTATGCACTTATCAGAAAGATCAAAGACTTTAAGACTTTCACTATTTCTTGCACCATTTTCTTCTAAGAACTTCAAAGAGGAACCAGGAGTATGGGAGGAACATGAAAGTGGACAAGGAGCCTGACCACTGAAGCACAGCATCACAGGGAGGGGTTTAGGCCTCCAGATGACTGCGGGCAGGCCTGGATAATATCCAACCTCCCACAAGAAGCTGGTGGAGCAGAGCGTTCCCTGACTCCTCCAAGGAAAGGAGACTCCTTTTTGCGGTCTGCTAAGTATCAGGTGCCTTCCCAGGCACTGGCGTTACCACTTGACCAAGGAGCCCTCAAGTGGCCCTCATGTGGGCGTGACAGAGAGCTCACCTCTTGCCTTCTAGGTCACTTCTCACAATGTCCCTTCAGCACCTGACCCTATGCCCACCAGTCATTCCTTGGTTATATTAGTAATACAAGAAAGAGTAATATTAAAAGCAAATGATTTATAACGCTCATACTAATTATTGATAATATCCATGATCATCTCTATATCTAATTTGTATTATAACTATTCTTATTCTAACTATTTTCCTTATTATACCGAAACAGTTTGTGCTTTCAGTCTCTTGCCTCAGCACCTGGGTAATCCTTCGCCCACATCAAGTTATTTCCCTTATTTGGAATATCGTCCATTCTTTTCATGAAAACAGATACATCTTCTCTTTCAAATCCTTTAAAACCATTTTCTTTTTCTTAAAACCTTCCCACACTAAACTTACCTGGCTGATCTTGTCAAAATATACTTCTTCAGCATTCACCATGTGGTGGGCACTGAGTTGGACTCCAGGATGGGCCAGAAAGCCCAAGGGTGGCTAATGCAGGGGGCAATGGATAATCCAGCAAGCAAGAGCCACACAATGTAATGGGGTTCAGAACTAAGCAGTACAGGGGCTCTGGGAGCTCTTGTGAAGGGCACTTATCTTTATGAAGTCCAGGGAGATTTTTCCTGATAGCACAGATTCTTGCTAGTGTCCATTTTGAAGACAAGACACCAAGCACCCCACATTCTAAAGTCAAGGAGTTTTCATAGGTTAGGGAAGCCTAAGGGCTTGCTGAGGAGCTTCAGCTTACACCCACCCTGTCCCCCAAGTCTGCATAAGATGACTAAGAGTGGGAGACATCGGAGGCCTTTTGGGTTAGTGCAGTGTTCAGGAGAGGCTAGTTTCTCTCCTTTTTGTGTGTCGAAGCCAAGAGAATCACTTGTACACAGTGTTGACAGTAAAGATGGACTTACCTTTCATCTTCTGGTTGGATTTTGGCTTAGTCACTGGACTTGTCAACTTGTCCCTGGCTTCCCTGAACAAGGGCAATGAGAACAGGCAAAAGGTGACAGGGCTAAGCAAGGAGCTGGCAGCAGACCCAGCTGTCTACCCACCATTTGGAATACGGAGGATCTGAGAGTTTCCTGTGGATGGAGTGGGCACCTGGGAAGGTAAGTGGGCCTGAGCCATGTTGCTAGTAACACATTTCCTCCCCAAAGGGGTACCCTGAAAAAAGAAGCTAAAGGGTAGACTGTCTCTCTGGAGGTGATGGGTGGGAGTGAACGTGGTCCAGGTGAAGACTAGTAGCCAAGGGTAGGAAAGAAATGCACTGGGGAAGACCCAATCTGGTTCTGTGAAGGACCCAAGTATGTGCTCCATGAGACTCAGGTATCAGAAGCCTCATGAAATAGGACATCTGTTGTTGGTCCGCCAGTGTTAGCAAGAGAAGCAGGGGAAATCTAATAAGAGGAATGCCAACTTCTTCAGTAAAGAAAAGGGACATTTGCTATTTTCCGTCACTGTTCATCTGCCCTAACACCTGGAGAAGTTAGTCCCTTCAACAGAGAGAAAGAATGTGTATAAAAAGCAGACCACGTGCCATCCTCCATTCCAAGCCTGCGCTGGAATAGAGGAATGAGTTTTAAATTGACCTTGAGACTGAAATTCTAGAACGAAAAGGACTGAATATTTAAGCTGAGTGGAAATTATTCTGATAATCAAAAGTGACAAGTCAAGATGTTTTTAAGGATCTGCTACCCAGTGAGGAAGAAGAGGTAGGTAGCAATTGGACAAAACAAATGAAAACAAACTCCAACAAATTGAGACTCCTAAATAAACTAGTTCTATCTACTTAAAAGGCAAGAGAGGACTTCTCACTAGAAGTATTACCTTCTAATAAATATTAGTGCTGCTAGTTGGTAATCCTGGTTTTCAAAAGTCTTGGCACATAGAAATATTTTGTTTATACCTCCCTGATGTTGGGTAGGGCATTGGCCTTGTGACTATTCTGCAAGTGACATGTGTTGCTTCTAGGCCAGAACAATCACTGGTAAATGTGAAACCCAGCTCTTCTTTTCCACTGCCACAGTGACTGTGGAAGCACGTGCTGATATGGAGATTTAATCCTGAGCCATCCTGAGGGAGAAAGCTGCCCTGGAGAGTTTTCTAGGACTGCAAAGGACTCTGTGAGAAAGAGAAACAAACCCTCATTATTTTAAGCTACTGAGGTGAGAATTATTTCTTACTGTAGCATGACCTAGCCTATCCTGGCTGATACACAAGTTAACCGAGACCCAAAAGATGAATAGTAGTAGCCAGTGGAAGGATGAAGAGGGGAAAATGAGAAGAAGAAAGTGGGAAAAGTATTGCAAAGCAGTATGTATGAAGTCCAGGGGTTGAGGAAGAGAAGAATACACTCTGTGATCTGAGTGAAGTATAGAAAACTACGGATTGTGGGGGTGGATAGTTTGGAGAGATGATACACCAGAAACGCATACTGATGGGATTTGTTAGCCATATTTCAGAGTTTGTGGAACTTTCAGGTCATGATTTCTGTAAAGGCAGGCTACAATATATCTTTCCCAGTGAACCTACTGTGGAGTTCGTTGGGACAGCAGGCAGCAAGTGCAGTAGATTGCTTCACTCCTAAGTTGAATCTTAACATGGTTTTTTTCATGGGTGAAATTTTACTCCCCTTACTAATATTTTTAGGGTCCAAGGAAGGGTATCAGAGACATTTGCAAATTGGACATTAATTTGAAAAATACAGCGGCTGGCCCACTAATGGAGACTCCATGAACATTTATGAAATGGATAAGGGCATGAATAAATAGAAGACTGTTTTAATATAGCCACTAAGCCTAATGCATCTCTTGGCTTCACAAATACAAGTGGGGAAATCTCCATTATTTTGCTTTTGGCTAATGCCTCCAACATTGTGCTTATTAAGGCATGGCCCATATGTTATATACATGCACCAATAGTTCATGCAGTTCATAAGAGATTAATAAAATATATCATACCAATGTCACCACAATTGTGTAAAATTCTGTTGAATTGCTCCGCCTCACTAGAGTTGATACTCAGTTTCACCAGATTCCATACTTTGCTGATCTTCATAGCCTGGTTTGTGAAATTACCTCATCCTCTAAAAAAATGTTAATGAGCAATCTTTATCCTTTGAACTTGGAAGTATTGCTCAAACCCACAAAAGCTAAAAATAGAAAATTGGCCTTTTAAGTACCATGAGCACCAGATGCAGGAAGAGAAAAAACATTAGGCTTATGGCTGAGAAATTTTATATACACTTAAAAATAAAAACTGGAAAGGAGAAAATGTCAAAAGAGTGATTATTATACAAAGCTTCACTATGCAAGTTATTTCTGGTGCATCCTCTAAAACCACTGACCCTGGAATCAATTTCTAAATCAATTAGAAACCAATCTCATCCACAATGCATCCCATACATTCTCATCTAGAACCAGCGGATATCTTTCCATTGCTCTCCAATCATCCTTCTGTGAGTTATGTTTCTGTATGTGGAAAAGGGAAGAAAGGAACTGTCCCTTCTCATCTGCCTTCTTCCCAGGTTAGTTTTTAAAAGATACATATCATCCCCATGGCTCAAAACAGGTAGCCATATCAATTCTTTGGTTTTTCCCCCTTTTTAAAAAATATTTTTATTATGGAAAAATGTGAAACATGTACCAAATAGAAGAGTGTAATGATTCTCTGCACACCCAACACTCAGCTTCATTATTATCAACTCATGGCCTATCTTGTTTCATCTATGTCTCCATTTAGACCTCCCTCCCATTAAGTTTTGAAGTAAACCTCACTTCATTTGTAAATACTTCAGAATGTAAAGGGCTCTTCTATATGGGTAAGAAATTCATCACTTTCCTCCCAATTCTCTCCAGATAGTAACAACAGAAGGCTACCTAATGGTGCCAGGTAGGGAGTCTGCTCTTTGCAGGCAGCTCTGGAAGCACATATCTCATTATGCTACCCACCAGTCTCATCTCAGGAACTCTACTTTTATTTTACAGGCAGGAAGAATGATGACCCACATGTATCTCTCAGCCAGCTTCAGCCTTATTCTAGCCCATGGCAGAATCATCAGGGATCCAAATGCTTTTAGTGAACTGTAAGTTTTTGCTTATTTTTCCTAGTTATATTTCTGTTACCAATTTCTCACTTAATCCATTGCAGTCAGAGAATTTACTCTGTATGATTTCTGCCCTTCATTTATTGAGATTTGTTTATGCCCCAGCATATTGTTCTATTGTGGTTAATGTTTCACATGATTTCTATAAATGTTCGAGGTGGGTGGATCACGAGGTCAGGAGTTCAAGACCAGTCTGGCCAAAATAGTGAAACTCCGTCTCTACTAAAAATACAAATAATTAGCTGGTTGTGGCGGTGTGCACCTGTAATCCCAGCTACTTGGGAGGCTGAGGCAGGAGAATCACGTGAATTCAGGAGGCGGAGGTTGCAGTCAGCTGAGATCATGCCATTGCACTTCAGCCCGGGGAGCCGTGCAAGACTCTGTCACAAAAATCAAATCAAATAAAATAAAAGAATAAATAAATAAATTAAATTAAATAAAAAATCTCTACTGACTTTTTGTACTTGTTCTGTCAATTAATGAGAGAAGTTTAAATTTGGCCAACTAAGATTGTGAATATAACTCTACTTTTAGTGCTGTCAAGTTTTCCTTTATATACCTTGAAGCTATGTTATTAGAGGTGCATTCATATTTAGGATCCTTAGGCCTTCTTGTTGAGTTGACCCTTTTATCATTATGGATTGTCCTCTTTGTTTCTTATAATAGACAGTCACATGCAATTTGTGACTTAAAGTAGTACTGTGTCTGGCATTGATAGAGCCAGGGAATTTATTTTTCAGTATATCTTTTCCATCCTTTCATTTTTAACTTTTCTCTGCCTTTCTATTTAAAGTTTGTCTTTCATAAACAGCATATAATTAGGTGCTGTTTTTTTCATCCAGTCTGCCTTTTGACTTTTCATTGGAATGTTTGGTTTATTATAATTTAATGCAATTATTATATAATTGGGTTTAAATCTACCAAGTTTTCTCTATCCCTAGCCTCCCTCATTACCCCAGAACTCACCAAAAGGCCCCTTGGAGAAAACTGGTAGGGAAAACTGGCTGTATTTTGGGGGCCCCTCTTGATACCAGTCATGCCAGCCCACACAGACCACACAGCTATTAGAAGCTTCTCTGACTTCTTTTTATCCCCACAATGTCTCTCTGCATACCGCAAGCCTAATCTTCAGTCCTTGCTGACACTTGTAAAATACTTCCTGAGAGGAAGGAGGAAAACAGTTACTGATCTCTGCTCACCTAGGAGTAATTCTTTCCTCTCTGGAATTTTATTTAATAATAATAAAAATAAAAGAACACAGAATACGTGAGGCACTGTTAAATAGTCTAATCTGCCATATATATTATACCTATATTCACAAATTGTTTAACATCTTGCCACATTTGCTTAATCTTTGCCCCTCTCCTCCCCAAACCACCTCTCTCTCTCTCTCTCTCTCTCTCTCTCTCTCTGTCACACACACACACACACACACACACACACACGTTTTGTTTTGTTTTTGCAGAAAACATCATAGCATATTATATCTAAATGCCTCAGCATGCATCTGTTAAAAACAGACATTCTCCTACATGTGCATAAGACCATTGTCAAATCCAAGAAATTTAATGTTGCTACAATATTATCAAACGTACATTTTCTATTCAAATTTCCCCAAATTTCAGCAAAGTATCATTTAATTCTTTTCAAATTTTAGGATGAAATCTGGGATCACAAATTGCATGTGACTGTCATGGACTTTTGGGGCTCTTTTAGTCTAGAAAAGTCTCTCCAGCTTTATTTGTTTTTCATGATCATTGACATTTTAGATTTGTCTAATTATTCCTTCACTATTACATTTAGGTTAAATAGTTTTGGTGCATGCATGCTACCTAAGTGATGCTGTGTTCTTCCCATTGCATCATATCAGGAGACACATGCTATCAGTTTGTCCCATTACTGGAGGTGCTAAGTTTGATCACTTGCTTAAGGTGAGGTCCACCAGATCCCTCCAGTGTAAGGATATCTTTTCTCCTTTGTAATTAATAAGTAATCTGTGGGGGTGATACTTTGAGATTGTGTGAATACCTTGTTTCCTAACAACCTCTTACCCATTGGTGTAACCATTGAGGATTTTTACCTGAATCAATGATTGTATTGTTAGATGTGAAAATAGGATTTTCAAATTCTGTCATTCTTTCTATATGTCTAAGTTGACATTCTTTTGTAAAGAAGAGCTTTCTCTCTTCCCATTTTTATGTAGTATTACTATGGACTTATTGATTTCCTTTTGCTATAATCTATTACTACCATTAGTCATTATGATCCAAAAATTGTCCTAAATTTGACCAGCAGGAGGCCCTTCCAGCAGACCTTATGTCCTTTTGATATATCCCCATTGTTCTTTGAGCACTTCCTTGCTTTCTACATCACAGGATGCTCCAGGCCCACCTTGATCTTTCTTTGCTCCATCCCTAGAATGAGCCATTTCTTTTTAAGAATTGTGGTGGTCTTCATGGTTGTGTTCAGCAGCTAGTGGTGCAGTGTGTCGATGCCCAGTGGCAGCACTAATGGAGGCTATGTGGTTCCAGTGCTGGGGTGTGATTTGGGGGCATTTTTTTCTGGTTGCTTAGCCTCCATGCCTTATTTTCTGGCTCTGCTGGGGATTTTATGAGCCACCTGATACCATTTAATCATTTCTTGCACATTAGGTGAGCCAGAGTGTCTGTTGCTTGCAGCCAAAGACTCTGATTGATATGAGCACCAAATGATTCACAAAATAAGCCTGAACTTCCTGTTCTTTGGGTGGCAGTAGACAATCCAGAGCCTGTGTAACAGTGTGATGTGATAATGGCTTACAAGAGCAAACTTGATAAAAATGAATTTAATAGCACTTTTCAGGTCCACAGTACCTTAAGCATCATCTTTAATACCCTTGACATGTTTGAGAGATGTATTATTTTCCTCATTTGAAAGATGAGAATTTGAAATAAATGTTATAAGAACACGTATTAGAACTGAATTGTTTGAAGACAAAAGGCATACTGAAAACTTAAATCGAAAAAATAGAAAAATACACCAAAATTTTTTTTTGGCAATCACTTCAAGAACTTAAAGCAACAAAAACATCCAAATGTTACTATCTAAAGCTAATTGCCCTTGAGTGGTCATTTATCTGCAGAGAGTTTTACACTGAATTCATGAAGATACGCCAGCAATAACCAAAAGGACTGTACTGAGAATATAGTAAGAAGAGTCTGGAGTATAAAGAAACAGGATATAAATTACTGAGCTAGAGCTTTAATTTTAAATGGTGGTGGTTTGTCACAGTCGATTGAATTGAAAATCTGATCCACAATAACTTCACTTTCTTTCTGTAAACTCCTCATAACTACTCTTGACATTTTCACATGATTTGTCTTGGCTCAGTGATTCTCCATGAAGGTGAACTGCCTAAAGGTGGCATGTATTAGTGCACACGAATCCAAGCATTAGCATTAGTTATTGCTCACTGCAGATAAATTACCCTACATCTTAGTGGCTTAAAACAACACTAACTGATTGTCTCACAGTTTCTGTGAGTTGGAAATCTTGGCCTGGCTTAACTGTCCTCTGCTTCATGGTCTCTCACATTGTTGACAGAGGTAAGGATTCCTTGGTTTTGCCTTCTTTTATGAGACACTCTTACTTCCTTTGTCAGATTTAATTTTCCAAAGATGGCCTCACAATAACTCATACCCCACAGGCTTGTGACTCACTTATAAACAATTGAATGTGGTGAAAGTGACACTGAGTGACTTCTGAGGCTAGGTCAGAAGCTGTGAAGCAGCTTCTGCCCTGCTGTTGAGACACTTGCTTTTGGAGCTGTGAGCTGATATTATAAAAAGTATGGCTACCTCAAGATGGCCATGCTGTGAAGAGGCCCACCACATGGAGAGGCCACCTTAAGTACTCCACTTGGCAACTTCAACTAAGGTCCCAGTGGACAGGCAATAAACACTAAGCACTAGACATTTCAGCAAAGAAGCCTCCAGACGCCTCCAGCTTCCAGCCATCAAGTTACCACCAGCCACAGAGTTTTCTCAACTGAGGCCCCAGGCATTGTGGAACAGAGACAAGCAATTCCAGCTGTGTACTTCTAGCATGCCTGATCCACTGAATTCACAATTAAGTGGCTGTATTGAGATGTGAAGTTTTGAAATAATCTGTCACACAGTAATAGTAACCGGAAGACTTCCCTCAACTGGAAGACTTCCCCCATCTCCCAATCCAGGGAGCTTTGAGAAATAAGAAGGCTCTTGACCGCTTACGTGGAGTCTATATAGCTTATGCAGCATTGCCTCCAAAGTCCCGACAGGTAGATGAAGTCATTGAACCTTGTTTGGTGAACTACTTGGCAATTCTCAAAATCAGTAAAGCCAGCACAGTATATTAGTTATCTATTCAAGTTATTGCTTGCTGTGTAACAAATTACCCCCCATCTTAGTGGCTTTAATCAACACACGTTTATTATCTCACAGTTTCTATGGATCAGAAGTCTATACATGGCTTAAATGGGCTCTCTGTTTCATGGTCTTTCATGAGGCTGCCCAGGATCTGCCATCTCATCTGAATGTTTGACAGGGGAAGAACACATCTAAAGCTCACTCTGTGGTTGGCAGCATTTCATTCCCTGCTGGCTGTTGGCTGAGGCTGCTCTTAGTTCTGTGTCATGTGGACCTCTCCCACAAAGCTGCTTGCTTTATTAAAACATGTAAGCTGAAAAGTCAATAGATAGAGGCTGCTAGCAAGACACAAGTCACAACTATTTGTAAACTAATCATGACAGGGACATCCCTTCACCTTGGCCATATTTTATGGGTTAGAAGTAAATCACTAGGTCCACCCACACTTAAAGGGAGGGGATTGCCCAAGGGTGTGACTACCAGGAAGCAGGAATTATTGCTGGCATCTTAGAAGGCAGTCAACTACACCAAGGACATTGTTCTGATGGAGTGTCAGGGGCAGTACAAAAATGGGCTATTCTTGGTGAGATGGAAAACAAGTCTTGGGCTTACTGTGATTCAAGGTATCTTTGGATTATTCTTCCTTGACCTAAAAAGTGAGTACCTTGAAGAAACAGTGATTGCCAAATATTTTTGAGGATAGATATTTCTTAAACATACATTTTAATCAGCCAATCATCACAAAAAAGACACTAGGTTAGGAGCTCAATTTTATTCAGCCCAGGATCATATGTGCAGGGAAGCATGGGGCAGGATAGAAGGATGTCCTGCTTTAGTTTTTGCTACATGTAAATATAAAATACGAGGTTTAAAAGTGTTGTCACTGATCTTCCCACCATCTTTCCACTACCCTCTGCTGCATTAGAAATTTACATATTTTCCTGTTAACTAGCACTTACCTATAATTTCCCAATGAAGGGCTTTATACTTCATCAGAAATTTTCTTTATTAGGTGAACTGCTTACTTTTACCCTCTAAAATATCCACATTCTTTTCCTAAGCCATGTTTCCTTCTCTTATAATCCTATTTTTATTTAAAGAGACAAACCCCACAGCTGTGAGTTATGAAAGATGACAGAAGAGAAAGAAGCTGTGGCTTGCCTAAAGGGCCTCCAGAAATCTAGAGGGATGCTTTACCTAGTTGGTTGAGAAACAAACAATACAGGGAGAAAATGGAAGTGAAATAAGTTCCCCTCATCTTAAGGAAACTGTCTCAGTCTACCACCAGCACATGAAGGGCTAGTAAAGTAATGCTGGGGTGACTGGTACTGGGGGCTGCAGTGACACACTGGAGAAAGTGGGAAGTGGAGGCCTGGGGGCAGGACCACCAAGAACATCAGGAAGGCCTTAGGAGGAGTTCAGGAAGGGTCATTTGCAAGACTTCTCACCTATCCAGTCACTGCAGGTAAGAACGTGAAGGCCAACTAAATGGCCAATGTGAAGAGTAGAATACAACCATCAAACATTGGAAAAACGGGGAAAGAGAGGTGTGACGTAGTGTGAAAGTATTTATGTCCTCATTGCTCATAGCAGGGAGTCAATACTGTCTAAAACTGAAACAGGCAGTTAAAGAATTCCAACTCCAACCACTTAATACTTTTTTAGAAGAATCTTTCAGAAAATAATATCTTGTGGTGAAGAAATATTGATTAGGAATTCTTCTGTTTCACTTTAATTTCTTTTTTCTGTGATATTAAAGTACAATTAAAAGTAACATTTTAAATGAATAAGATTTAGCTATTTTACCCCTATGTTAATTAGGAAATAGCATCTTTTTTTTTTTTAATGTCAGTGATAATTGCTTCTGGATGGTATTTTGTGGGTGATAGTCAGCTTTCTTAAATTTGTACTTTTCTAAACTATTTGAATTCCTAAAATAAGCATGCACTATGTGGATAAGACTAATTTTTCTATTAAAAGCCAAAAAAGAGAGAAGGAAAGATGAGGGAGGAAAGAAAGAAAAAGAAGAGAGAGAGAGAGAGAGAGAGAGAGAGAGAGAGAAGAAAATCCTGGAAGCAAATATGCCAAGATACTGTCAGTGCTTTGTTCTGGATGTGTAAATGTGGGCAATTCTTATTTTATCCTTTATAGTTTCGTGTGTGTGTATGTGTTTTAAATTTTCAAAACCAGTTATCTTTGCTACCGAGGACACAGGAGTTTTTGGTCTTTTGGAGCTTTTTCTCCTACAAGGCAATTGTGAAGAGTAGAACCACTATTAAGGGAGAGGTTGTTCAGTATTTTTACTTTGTAAATGATCCTTAAAATGAAAAACGTTGAGAATGAGTGTATGGCACAGCCTGTTTTAAACTACTCATGCAAAATTCCTGAGGCAGTCTATGGGTAAGTTTTATGGGACAAGGGTGTAAATAATTGATTGCTAACATGTGTCACTTCTCGTTGATGAATCACATGCTTGCTGAATATGCTTCCCTTGGAAAGCAGGTGGCCACCTGGGGTGAGAGCCCTGTGAAGCTCCAAGGATATGAGCATATTGACTTAGAACCAGTCATATGGACACGCTCCTATTTACATGTGAAAATGCAGTGGCCTTAAGTTTTGTTTTTAGAGTCACCCTTTGAGGTTTATACCTACAAAACTTGAAGATATTCAGATGTAAGCCTTGTGTAAATTTTAAATATTCTTGTAAAAACTAAGTAAATGTCAACTGGGAAGTTTCTGGTATTGTAACATTTTCTTTGAAGAAATGTTAAGCTTATCATAAAAGGAATTCTTGTGAGAAGAGAAAACCCAAGTCTGTGCTATTTTTGGAAGGCCACTGCGATCTGTGATAGGGCTTTTGTCTTAAATATATTTTAGAGCATGACAATCTTGATAAAGACCCCCTTATGCATAATTTCCAGTTTAACACATTGCTTCCCTATGGAAGAGTAAATCAGTTAACAAATACATGAAATGCATTAAACAAATAAAAAATTATTTTGTAAAATCTCAGTGCCCAAATCAAAGAAACAGCAGATTCATGATAGCAGATCATATTATGATCAGATCGAATTATGATAGCAGATAAGATTATGGCTTAGCAATAATTTTATCATAACCAAGACTAAAATGGTTTGAAATTTTAATATATTGCCAGGAGAGGCCACCAAGGAGCTGGGGTGAGTCTCAGAAGGCATCACTGGTGACATCCAATCAGAATGTTGGAGCTGGAAGAACCTCTAGCTGGATACTAGAGGATGAGAAGTTGCTTCCAGCTGCAAATGGAAGGGAGGACTTGGACAAGCTGTCATTTGGGCAAGGTCTTGTGGGAAATCTTGAGTGATGAATTTCCAAGTCCGGGAATAGCTCTTATTTCCTATTTGGTGGTGTAAACTTATTGGAACAATCCAGATATTTAGCAATTTTGAGGAACTTGGTCTCTGTGCTAAATGTATCAAAAACTAATGATGCAACACCCATTCAGATGGCTCTGGGAGCTGATTTCCTCAAAAAACTAGTGATGCAACACCCATTCAGATGGCTCTGGGAGTTGATTTCCTCCCTACTTTTGGGAGCTTGGGGAAAATCTGGCTCAGTATGTCTGAGTTAGCTCAAGTAACAGATGGGCTGATACCAACTACTGGGTCTGAAGACTTCCCCTTTCTAACAAGGCCATTCTTCCAACCAGGAAGTGTTTACTATGTTACATACTGGCATCAATATTCTGCAGCCTCCTGACCCTACAACTACAGTAAGCAGAGGATGATAGGGAGGGGAAGGGTGTGCTCTCTCTACTGGAATGCTGCCTACAGTAAGCAATGAGATAATGCAAGTTTGTGGGGATTGCATTTGCTTCATCACTCATCTGCTTATTGACCCCTCAATAGATGCTATTTTTCACATGCACCATGTATCACTAGTGTGCTGACCTCTTTATACAATGGTCAGAAACTTGATTTTTTTGGAGGTTCATCTTACAGATACATTTATTCACACCATGAGGTAAATTTTGCTTATACAAGTATACAGTGATGTTCCATGTTCCCATCTAACATAGCTTGCTCAGATTTACAATCATACTGACGTTTCATCTGAGACGTGATACAAATAAAGCTGGTTAATGATGACCTGACCTGAAGCTAGCTTGCTTTCTCCCTTCCTTCCTTCCTTCCTTCCTTCCTTCCTTCCTTCCTTCCTTCCTTCCTTCCTTCCTTCCTTCCCTCCTTTCTCTCTTTCTCTCTTCTCTTTCTTCCCTTTCTTTCTTCTTCTTTTTCTTTCTTTTTTTTTTCAGCACATCCCCAGGGCTAGTTGCTTATAAATATGATGAGCTAAGTTTTCTAAAAGTGTAGTCAAAGTAACTGTTCCCAAATGTCATAACTCTACATTTTAAACCTTTGTGTTTTGTTACAGTAATATCAAGGTAAGATATTTGTTATTATTTATTATATTTTAAATAATTCTTGTTATTTTTTTATAATATAAAAATAATACATGTCATTATAAAGAATATGTTATATGTAAAAAAGCACAAAGAAAAACATATTCCTTGAATGCTCCCCCAGATATAACCATTGTTTCATTTTAATGCATATCTTTTCAGTATTTTCCCCCCTACTTTTTCTATGTGTGCAGATTTCACTAGAATAATATTGTAATTACTCTTTTGTAACATGATTCTTTCACTTGACAACAATATATTATGAACAGTTTCCTATGTCACTAAAAATTCCTCTAAAACCAATTTTAAAGGTTATCTAGTATTTTGCTATTTGGATCTTTCTTGAAAATCACATATTTGAAAAAGTGTTTATAAATAATACTGTAGTAAACATCACTGTATATAAGTGTTATATACTCATCTGATTATTTACTTAAACTCCTAGGTATAGAATTGTTGGTTAATGAGTATGAGCAAGTCTGAGGTAACCTTATTATTTCCCTCCATAGATGCTTTTTGTTGTTTTCCTGGATAATTAATTTTTTTATTTCAAAATTAAAAAACTTAAAAAGAGAATATGTCTCAACATTGAATGTTCTGTGTCATCTTTCCCTAGAATGAAGTATAACTTTTAAATCAGCAAATTTATTCATTTTGGGCAGATTTTCTTATATAATACTGATAAACATACCTTCTGTCATTAGTGGGCTTCTTCATTTCAGAGACATCAGTTATCCTTATCTTGGATCATCATTATGTGTCTTCCACATATATCCAATTTTTAAAAATTGTCTTCATCTCTTATCCTTTATTCTGTATTTCTGTGATTACCCAAGTATTTATCTTATAGCCATAATTAGGTTTTTAGCTGTCCATTTGTTCATTGCTGTTTCTACTTTAGGTATTAGTATTGAAATGATATTAGTTTGATCCTTAATGTTTCCCTTAAAGCTGCAATCTCTCATTTCATTCCATTCTGCTGTTTCATCATCTCGTCTTTGAGCTCTTATTAAACGCACGCTCTCATTAAGTTTTTCTATAGCCTGAAGCAATTGTGAAGAATTTCCTCATATTATTTGTGCTATGTTTTCTTCTAAGTGGAATTACTGATTTAATTGCATGGAGTACATTTGATCAGTTACCATGCTGTGGGTCTGGGTCTGTTCTTATAGAGGATATCCTTGGGATTCCTTTTGTTTCCCTTAATTCAGCATATGACCTTTGAGTCATTATTTCTATCAGAGAAAGAGTAAGCCCTAATGGTCACTTTCCCCAATTCTCTCATTTCCCCCCAGCATTCATTTCCACTCTACTCAGTTACAGGCAAAAAAACAAGGCAGGTCATTCTACTTTCTTCGCATTTAGGGGTTATAGTAAAGATTCCTAGGATATGGGTAACTCAACAGTATGGCATTTGAAGATTGGTGACCATCAGTTTTTGGCCACCAGTGTTTTAAGTATATAAATATCAAAGCATTTAATTTTAAGAAATGGAAATATATGTGTTTCTGCTGTTTTTCCAGGTGTATACAACAGCAAAACCAAAAGTTTTGTAAAACACTTTAATCTATCAGAAACATGGCTATTTTCTTCAATTTTTCAATAGTTGGCATAATCCCAATAAACACTAATAAAATGTATTTATATGTGATTAATTGGTTTCATTTCTGTGTACCCAGTATTTTTGCTTCTAAAAACCTTTTATTTTAATAATACTTCCATGAAAAATTAAAATTGTGATGATAAAATTACCTATAACTCTACGAACATTAAAATATATGAGAAAGTATAGTCTTATGAAAATAAAAAATATAGATGACAGCACAATTACCTACCATTCACCCAGTTATGATTACTGATAATATTCAGCCTTATTCTCTTCTAGACTTTTATTTGCATATATATGTACATATATATATATGTACTTGAATATATATATGTATATATCCTCAGGAGCTGAACCCACAGGAGGGCAAAGAGGTTTGTACAATGATGTTCATTGTACCTTGGTTTATAGGAGTGAGTATAATCTGAATATACATTAGAAGAAGATTTGTTAAGTTTATTATATCTATACAAAAACACTATACAAACATCAGAAAGGATATCTGGTATATATCCATATTTGGGTATTTGGAAATACCACTGTAAGATATAGTTAAGTGAAAAATTTGGCTTAAAAAACACATGTGGTATGATCCCACCCTTGCAAAATTACTTATTATAAACCTATATGAATATATAGTTTACTATGGTGTTAATGGTGGTTGATACAGAAATGGAAAGACTTCAGGTATTTTTGCTTTCTTTCTTATTCCTTTTTGTTTTAGTCAAAATTTTGAAATTTCTATATCCTTGAAAAGAAATTGGGAAAATTAACAACATAGCTTATTTACAAGGAAAACATGTATATGTTAGAAAATGCTATCAATTTTTATCATATATTATTATGCAATGAGTTAATTATAAGAAATGTGGTTCCAAACCCATAAGGACAGGAAAATGTTTGATCTCTTGCACAATTCTTAGTGTGAACACTGAGACAAAAGTGTTATTACCAGGCCAACATAGCTTTGGGTGCACCCTCTAATTAATAGTCACAAATCATTTCAAAATCTACAGGCAAAAATCAGCTGTATTTCTGTATACTAACAATGAACAATCCCAAAAGGAAATTAAAATAATTCAGTTTCCAGTAGCATCAAAAATAATAAAATACTTAGGAATTAACTTTTCCAAGGAGGTAAAAGACTTGTTCACTGAAAACTATAAAACACTGCTAAAGAGAAATTAAAGACACAAATACAGAATGGCTATTATTAAAAAGTCAGAAAACAACAAATATTGGTGTGGATGCAGAGAAAATGGAAAATGCTTATACACTGTTGATGGGAATGTAAATTAATTCAACCTCTGTGGAAAATAGTGTGGTGATTTCTGAAATAATTCAATAGAAATACCAGGTGATCCAATGATCCCACTACTGGGTATCTACCCAAAGGAATAGAAATCGTTATACAAAAAAGACAACTGCACTCATATATTCAAAATAACAAAGTCAGGGAACCAACCTAAGTATCCATGAACAGTTGACTGGATAAAGAAAACATGATATATATATACTCACGACAGAGTACTAGGCAGCCATAAAAAGCATGAAATCATGTCTCATGCAGCAACATGGATGGAGCTGGAGGCCATTCTCCTAAGCAAACTAACATAGGAAGAGAAAACCAAATACTGCATGCTCTCACTTATAAGTGGGAGCGAAACAATGGGTACATAGGAACATAAAGATGGAAATAATAGACACTGGGGACTCCAAAAGAAGGGAGGGTGGAAGGGGGGTGCAGGGTAAAATAACCTATCTGGTACAATGTTCACTATTTGGGTAATGGGTACACTAGAAGCCCAATCCCCACCAATATGCAATATATCCATGCAACAAATAAGCACATATACCTCCTGAATCTAAAATAAAATAAAATGTAAAACAAAATGAGATAAGATAGACTTAAGAATTACAACCTCATGAAGCAA
Source organism: Mandrillus leucophaeus (assembly GCF_000951045.1). Taxonomy (NCBI): domain Eukaryota; kingdom Metazoa; phylum Chordata; class Mammalia; order Primates; family Cercopithecidae; genus Mandrillus; species Mandrillus leucophaeus. Next base: position 3,523,551 of record NW_012103377.1, read on the forward strand.
CTACTTCTATTTCCGGCTTTATAGTTCAGTTCCAACAACAGTGTACTTATATTTCACACCATACTTTCATCTAATATAGTTAACTTCAAAAGTACCAACTATGATAGACCACCTAGTTGAAATATACGACCCAAAAAATAAAATATTCTTACTAAATACAAGTGTGTTTTTATATAATATTACTTATGGTATGTAATCAATGCAGAACTTGTTAGATAAACAAAAAGTCATCTCTTTTGTCTGAGGTTTAAATGTAGGCTAACAAACTTGCTATTTGTTCTTCTCCTACTGTCAGTGTTTGGTCTTTAGTTCAGATGTATATTAAAAACTATCATGTATAAAAATAAGAAATTAAAGACATAAATAATGGAAAGGAATCTCATGTTTATGGATTAGAAGATTTAATACTGTTAAGATGTCTATACTACCCAAAACAATTGACAAATTCAATGTAATCCCCACTAAAATCCTAATGATATTTGTTTACAGAAATAGAAAACTGCATCTTAAAATTCATAGAAATCTAGGGACCTCTAATAGGCCAAACAATTTTGAAGAAGAAGAATGGAGGACTCATACTTCCTGATTTCAAAACTTACTACAAAGCTACAGTAATCCAAACAGTGTGGTATTGGCATAAAGACAGACATACAGATGATTGGAATAGACAGCCCAGAAGTAAACTTTCAGATATGCTGTCAAATGATCTTTGAGAAGTGTGCCAAGACCATTCAATGGGAGAAAAGACACTATTTTCAACAAATGGTACAGAGAAAACTGGATATTGACCTGCAAAAGAATGAAGCTGGACTCTTAACCTTATATCATATACAAAAATTAACTCAAGCCTGGTCAGGGTGACTCACCCCTGTAATCCCAGCACCTTAGGGGCTGCAACAGGAGGATCACTTGAACCCAGGAAGTCGAGGATGCAGTGAGCTGTGATTGTGCCATTGCCTTCCAGCTTGGGTAACACAGTGAGACCCTGTCTCAAAAAAAAAAAAAAATTAACCCAAAATGGATCAAAGACCTAATTAGCATAAGAGCTAAAACTACACAACTCTTATGAGAAAACATAGGGGAAAAGGTTCATGACATTAGATTTGGCAATGAATTCCTGGATGTGACACCCAAAGCACCAGCAACATAAGAAATAATAAATTGGAATTCATCAAAATTAAAAACTTGTGATTTTCAAAGAACACTACCAATACAGTGAAAGGGTAACCCACAGAATGGGAGAAAATATTTGCTAATCACATATTTGATAAGGGATTAATATCAAGAAAATATAAAGAACTCCGACAACTCAACCCCAAAAGAACCAAACAGTCCAATTCAAAAAACGGGCAAAGGACTTGAATAAGCACTTCTTCAAAGAAGATACACAAATGGTCACTGAGCACATGAAATGATCATATCACTAATCATTAGGGAAACGCAAATTGAAACAAGATACCACCTCACACCCATTACGATAGCCATTACAAAAAATAAAACAGAGAACAAGCGATGGCACGGATGTGGAGAAACTGTGCACTGCTGGTGGGAATGTGAAGTGGTGTAGTCGATGTGGAAAACAGTATGGCAGTTTTTAAAAAAATTAAACATAGAATTACCACAATATCCAGCAATTCCACTTCTGGGTATATACACAAAAGAACTGAAAGCAGGGACTGAAATAGATATTTGTACACCAGTGCTCGCAGAAGCATTATTCACAATAGGGAAAATGTGGAAACAACCCAAATGTCAATTCACAAATGAATGGACAAAAGGCAGCATATACAGACAATGGAATATTATTCAGTCTTAAAAAGGAAGTGCTGACACATGTAACTACATGGATGAATCTTGAGACATTATGCTGAATGAAATAAACCAGATATACAAAGACAAATATGATTCCACTTATATGAGGTAACTGGAATAATCAAATTCATAGAGACAGAAAGTAGAATGATGGTTACCAAGGGCGATGGGGAGAGGGAATGGGGAGTTATTATTTAATGGATACAGAGTTTCTGTTTGGGATAATGAAAACGTTCTGGAGATGGATGATGGTGACGGTTATACAACAGTGTGAATGTACTTAATGCCAATGCACATCTACAAATTGTTAAAATGCTAATTTTTAAAATGTATTTCTTTCACTGTCACTCTCTCTCTCTCACACATACACACACACACACACACACACACACACACACACACACACACACACACACA
>NW_012103377.1:3525829-3540606 GCF_000951045.1 Mandrillus leucophaeus
GAGTCAGGACTGGCCAGGCAAAACTACTTAGGAAGAAAGGGGGCTGAAGTGCTCTGAACAATGAAATCGTATGTATTTTGGGTTTCTGTGGGACCAGTCTGGGAGAGAGGGGTAGTAGTGGTGGGTGGGGCAAAAGAGGAAAAGGGAAGGAGACAGGGCCAGGGCCAGCAACATGATACGGTGGCCCTGGGGAGGACAAGCTGACAAGTTTTAAAACAGGAATTATTGGTTATTGGTTTTATCTGCTACTCTACACTTTGCTGCTTTACTGTGCCTGTCCTGCCCAAGTCTTCAGTAAAAGCTTTCTTAGTCCTTCACAGGTTGTTTGAGAAATCAAGGGGGAGAATAAAGGCTTGGGACTGTGTTCCATGGGTGGCTGAGTGCAGAGTGAAGAGTAGGGAATAATCCCAAGAAGCAAAACATGAGGGAGATAGCGGTGTCAGCAGAAGTCAGAATTAGAGCAGGGAGTTATCAGGAAAAATGTAAGCCCCCAAATTTCCTCAGCATTCTTGGGGCAATACTGAGTTTTGCTGCCATCTATGAGAAGGGAGCTGGTGCCATTTCTACTGAACTATTAAAGGCAGCTGGAGGGTTTGGGGCCAGCCAGGTGGCTGTTATGTTCATCGACTCTTGGAACTGTGGTGAGTGGTCTTCCTACAATGGGCAGGCTTTGGAAGCGCTTGCCCAGTGTCCTCACATTCTGGTGGCAAAATGCTCTTTGTAGGGTGACAGGGCAGGGCAGATCTCCTGCTTGGAGTTCAAACTGAGACTTCCTGAGTGACATGAAATATTGATCAGTAAACATTCACTTGGGCTGTTATTGTTTAATGACCATTTCTTGCTCATGATTGTACAGGTAACTCTTAATAGACACTTTTGGAGAATCTTTCTTAAGAAATAAAATCCTGGACAATCCCAGCACTTTGGGAGGCCAAGGCGGGCGGATCACGAGGTCAGGAGATCGAGACCATCCTGGCTAACATGGTGAAACCCCATCTCTACAAAAAATACAAAAAATTAGCTGTGCGTGGTGGCGGGCACCTGTAGTCCCAGCTACTCGGGAGGCTGAGGCAGGAGAAAGGTGTGAACCTGGGAGGCGGAGCTTGCAGTGAGCCTAGATTGCGCCACTGCACTCCAGCCTGGGCGACAGAGCAAGACTCCATGTCAAATACATAAATAAATAAAATAAAAAATAAAACCCTGGACAAGTGGCACAAGATTTTGAGGCTGTTAATATTATGAATATCTTTAAGAATTCTATAAGCAGTTGAGAGCAAACTATTCCATGATTTCTCCCCTGTTGGCAAGACCTTGGGTAGAATTTTTCCCGATTAGTCACTGACCAGCATCATTAGAAAGGGGTTCTGAAAATAGCAGAAGCAATTGGCACAGTTGACATATTGGTCATGTGTCAGACACAGGGACAGTTCAGGAAGGAGTATAATATCTCTGTTGAAGAGTGTTGGTTAAAAAAAAGCATTTGAAGCCCCAGCCTCTGCAACTCCTTAAACAGGTGAGTGATTGAAGACATTTACTAACACTCCAAGGCTGTTCCATGATTATATTTCTGTGCTCAGATGACATATCCGAACCACTTCCCATTGTATGACTTGGTTTGTACTATGCAGCCATTTGAAAGATGCATAAGAGACTCTGATATTGAAGTCAGAGAGTTGTGTCTTTCCAAAGAAAGTCCAACTATCAAAAGTCATGGGCTTGGTTTGTTGTACACATCTGCAAGTGGATGACAGCTGACTGTGGGATACAATACTAACAGCCAAGCCACTTCGCTGTGGGCTGATTTGGGGAACTGGTGCAGGGTGAGGCTGGCTGATATCGTATGTTCCACCCCTCTCTAATAAACCCATCAGCCAGGTCCGAGGTCTGGAACTTAACACCAGTCACTTGGGAACTGGCATTGGAGTCTTGTACTTAGACAGTTTATTGTCTACTGAAGTAGAAGCGGCAAAGACCTCATGAAAGGAACCATAAAGGCTGGATTGTCTTGAGAACCTAGAAGACATACTGAAGCAGCAACATGATATGGAATCCCTTAAAGCTTAAGCTCTTCAAGGGCAGGACCCCTGACTGATTTGCTCATCATGGCACCCTCAGTGTCTAGCAGAACGAGGTCTGCTAAACCATGGCACCTGGAACACAATAGACATATTTTTTGAATGAATGGATTGAAATTCTACATAAGTGGTTCTTAAACTTTAGAGAAATGTTTCTCAAACCTTAGTGTGCATCACAATCCCCTGGAGGGCTTGATAAAGTACAGATGGCTGGACCCCATCCCCAGTGTTTCTGATTCAGCAGGTTTGGGGTGAGGGTTGAGAATTTGCAGTTCTAAAAAGTTCCCAGATGATACTGATGCTGCTTGTTGGCTGACCACACACACAGAGTAGCCCTGCTTTGGAGTGAGAAACACCTGGGAAGCTTGTTAAAAATTCTGCCACTTCCCACTCCTGCCACACCTGGAGATTCTGATCCAGTTGGTCTAGGGTGGGGCACAGGAACCTGCATCTTAACAAGTTCTGCAGATTCAAATGCCGGTGGTCCCCAGCCACACTGTCAGAAACACACATCCACAGGGAACTGACAAATGGTTTGAATCTCTCTTACTAAGAATGTTATCAAAGTCACCGACTGCCCCTTTGGAAACTACCAGGTACAAAGCTCAGTGGCAGCCAAGCCCTGGCAAGCCACATGCACGAAAACACATGAAAGTAGGACTGGGCATGTGAGCTGTTGTAGAATGAAGAAATGAACATGAGGTCATCCCATGTAGGAAGGAGAGAGAAATATTAGAATAAAGCAGCTGAACACAGCTTCAAGCCATGTGAGGTGTGGAGAAAAGTTGGGGGTGGGTGTAGTGGGCAGTGGTCAGCCTGGGGATGGGCCAGGGAGGCAGTAACAAAGAACACAGTCAATCCTATAAAGCAAAGACTTCAGGTAAAGTTCACATTTAGATGCTAGTTGCAGATGGGACTTAAGGGGGCAGTGGCTCTCAACTGTGGCATGTTGGGTTTGAAAGGACTCTGGAGTTCATTTTGGCTTCCACAGCAGTCCTGAAAGACCAGAGGGGTGAAGGTCAAGACACCCAGTCTTGTTGTCTTGATTTCTGTGACCAGGTGTGCCGCTGAGCTTACATGTCTACCTACACAATATATCAATTTTGTTTTATGCATGTCTGCAAGCAAATGACAGATGGACCTTTGTGGATGTAGTATGTGTCATGCCCACCCCGTGCCCCACCAACCACCTGAAACTGCCAGATGAGAGGCTTGGGGGGCGTTTAGCAAGGCAGGGGTTCCTTCTGAGGTAAGGATTTGTGTGAAAGTGATTTAGTAGGAAGTGTTTCTGGAAAAGATCGATAGGAAGCGGGTGGCAATGTGAGACAGGGAAGGGAAGGGAAGGGGATCAAGCCAATGTATGACACCAAGCATGCTCCCACAGAAGATAACTTTGGCTCAGTCCCATAGGGGAGTTCTGGAAATGGTGTGGGTCACACCTGGAAAGGGAGCTGGGGTGTTTGTATACCTGCTGCCACCCTGCCTGTCAATCGTTGGTTAAGGGAGGCCCCCCTGGAGAAGTATATTTGCAAGTGCTTTTGCTTCTCTTCACATGCACAGGCAAGGTGGACTCCAGCAGAACAGAAGGGTCTGCTCACAAAGTGACGCACGTGCTGGCTGCTGGGAGCAAAAGCCACTGAGATCGGTGGGCCCCCAAATAACAAATGGATCAAGGGTTATGGGCGGGGCTCCAATGGGGTCTGCTAAACCATGGCGCCTTGGACAAGTTCCCTCTCTTCTCCAAGCCTTAGGTAATTCTTCTTATGGCCAGTCACATTCTATTTCTTCTACTTGTACCTCTTCTTACAAGATTCTAAATTGGCAAGAGGTCCTGATTTATCCCGTGACAACATTACTCTTTGTAACTTCTACTGACTGGTCCCAGGTCTGCCCTCTGTAGCCACGAGACCACCTCTACTTCTTGCCCTTTGGAAAGTTGAAAATAATGAACATTTAACCCCCAGAGGGGCCTTTTCTCCTAGCCTAAAATCTCCAGATTCTTTACCTCCTCCCTAAATGAGGAAGAATGTTTCCAGTCCCCACCTCCTTTGGCTGGCTTCTTAGGGTATTCCCCAATTCATCCAGGAGCCTCTGAAAATGTGGCATCCAGACGGAAAATGGGGGATACAGGTACCTTCTAATTTGAATATTCAATCAAATGTTGTTTGGGAAAATGTGTTGCTTACCAAGCCATCATCTCACGCCTCAGTGATCCACTGTCATCTTGTTGGGGGGGGGTGGTGAGAAGGGCAAAAGAGACCACAGTATATTATTAAGTCATATGACAAGGGGCAGTGGCCACTAATTTTTCCCCTCTAGGTCTCTGACTTCTGATCTTTTGGAACTAGTAGACTTCCTTTCTTTTTGGAAAAACATTGACATCATAGCCAGAACAAGTTGTCACTGAGAATGGTGAATTCAGAATGCAGCAGAAATTATTAATAATCCTCTGTGACAGTGGTTCTTAAACTTTCTCATGCATCAGAATCATGGAGAGTGCTTGTTAAAACAGATTACTGGGTCCCACTTCCAGAGTTTCTGATTTGGCAGGTTTGAGATGAGGCTGAGAATCTATGTTTCATAGCAGGTTTCCAGGTGATGCTATAGGAGGATCACCGACAACCCACTCCTCTATGACAATTCCTGACTGCTTGGGCTCTGGTAGCATGAGTTTTCAGAAGGCTTTAGTCAAAGGAAGGAAAAGGAAAAACTCGCATCTCTTGTGTATACTGTGTGCCAGGAGCAGTCAAATATATTATAATCTTATTTTAACAGTGCTATGAATGTAGGTGCTATGAATGTAGTCTCCTTTTAAAAATAATAAAATGACACAGAATTTAAGTTACTTGTTTTAAGGTCACATGAGGGTAGATCTGGAATTGGAGCCCAAGTCTGTCTGACTCCAAAGCCCAGTTCTTCCCCACTCACCACACTGCTCCTTAAACTGTCAGCTGAGCCAGAATGTCAAAATCCCTCATAATAAAACACACACACACACATGCACACATACCCACACTCTACCTCTTGAAATCCTTTCACTTGAATTGCATATCACAAAAATACATTTCACATGCTCAAAAAATGGTCTCAGAAGGAGGTGCAGATAACAGAATTTTTTTCTACTGCATGTCTATTATTGTTTGTAATCATGTTTTCACAATAAACTTACTATGTGTCAATTTCTAATAATAGGCTCTCCACAGAGGTTGCCAGAAGCCATGTGTTGGAAAGAAGTATAGTTGGATTGAAAGGAGCCAGTAATGACAGAGGAGAAAGGATTAACCTGCCAAAACACTGCATCCTAAATACCAAACAGGCGAATTTCAGAGTTTTATGGTTTTGAGAAAAGGTTTCCAATATTATCTTTATACAAAGGGTTTTTCTTCCTCAAAAGTGCATTACAATGGATGAACCCTGAAAACATTATGCTAAGTGAAAGTAGTCACAAAAGACTACATATTGTATGATTTCATTTATATGAGATAAGGAGAATCTAAAAAGTAGATTAGCAGTTGCTTAGAGCTTTGGGGATTGGTGATATAAGGAGGTGACAGATAAAGGGTACGAAGTTTCTTTTTGAGGTGATGAAAATATTCTAAAATTAGACTGTGGTGATGGTTGCACAACTCCGAATATACTAAGAACCACTGTTCAATTTAAATGGATGAATTGTATGATATGGAATTATATCCTGATGAAGCCATTACCAAAAAGAGCACATTAAATTTGTAAAAAAAAATTAAATGGCCATTATACATGGAAGTTCATAATTTTGGATTTCTATAAACACATACAATTATTTTAGAGGTGGCAAGAACTGTGTAATTTAGATTTAGCTAGGGAGGGCCAATTGGAGAAAAGTGGAGTGCTCTGGCTGAAGACCATTGCCGCCTTGATGTGGGAAGTGAGGTGAGTGCTTGGAAGACTTTAGTTCTAGGGTCTGTCACAGGATGTGAAGATGCATGAAGGGATCAGGGACAGCAATTCACTGTCCTGACGAGGGGTAGGGGGTTCAGGACAAATTGCAGGATCTCAATAGGTATTCTGGGGTGAGTAGCTGGGCCTTCAACAGAAGCCCAGCCATATAAATTGGGGCATGGAGGGTGCACTGGGGCAAGAGGGGCACCTGGGCATCTGGGGCCCTGCATTTGGGTAGGAGGAGTAGCAGTATGTGTGCCTGGATGCTGAGAGGCATGTGGGGTTAGACTGGAGTTGCAGGGCTGCACGAGGTAGTAAGGCTTTCTCAAAGGAGTTGAGTCCACCTGGACTCCTTAGTCGGGGGCCACCCATGGTCATCCACTTGATTCCTAGGGATGTAAGCTCAAGACCTTACCAGGATGTGCCCTAAATCCTAGCTGTGTGGGGGAAAGGAGAACAAGAGATAAGGAAGTAATTGTCCCTATCAAGTTTCTTTTAATAACTCTTTACTCCTTCCCTGTATCTGTTCAACTCAACATTACTTATGCCAAAGACCATGACAGAGGCTGCAGCTACAAAGACCAAGAAACAGTCCCTGCTCTCCGGAATTTATAGCCTAAAAGGGAGGGCAATTCATAAGTAGATCATTTTCAACATAATGACCTCATCCTGTTAGATCTGTCTATCAACATTCCTTCAGGTTGGGTCGCAAAGCGTGCTTCTAGGGAATCCAAATCGCTATGGTCTGAATGTATATGTCCTCCTGAAATTTATATGTTGAAACTTAATCTCCAATATGATAGTATTAAGAAGTGTGACCTTTGGGAGGTGATGAGTGTCATTACAAAAAACCCTGAGGGAGTCTGTTAGCCCCTCACCCCTCTGCTATGTGAGTACACAGTCAGAAGGCACCACCTATGAAGGAGAGAGCCCTCATTAGACACTAAATCTGCTGACAATTTGATATTGGACTTAGCCTCTGGAACTGTAAGCAATAAATTTCTATTGTTTATAAATTACCCAGACTAAGGTGTTTTGTAATAGCAGCCGACACGGACTGACATCAACTTAAGATACACATCTACAACAACTTTAAAAAGCACACATTGAAATTTTATTTAGCATACTTAATATTGCACAAATCAAAACAATTGAACTCACGGACAGAGAGAGTAGAAGGATGGTTACCAGAGTCTGGGAAGGGTAGTGGGGGCTGGGGAGGTGAGGAAGGTTAGTGGATAAAAAAAAATAGAATGAATAAGACCTACTATTTGATAATACAACAGGGTGACTATAGTCAATCATAAGTGTGCATTTTAAAATAAAAAGTGTAATTGGATTGTTGGCAACTCAATGGATAAATGCTTGAGGGATGGATTCCCCATTCTTCATGATGTGCTTATTTCACATTGCATGCCTGTATCAAAACATCTCATGTACTCCATAAATATATACGCCTACCATGTACCCACAAAAATTAAAAATAAAAAATGCACAGAAATTAAAATACTTATATTTTTCATACATATTACTCAAAGGACAATGATTTTTTTAGGTAGACTGACAGTTACATTTTCTAAAGAAGGTCTTATAAACACACCTAATATGAAAACATCTTCGGTTAACACGGTTCATCAAACCTTCAATGGCAAAATATGTTAAGGTAGCATGTTGGGTCAACAATAAACACATACTTGTTATGTAAAACTGGATTTTTGATGTTAAGAGTTTAAAGTCTCTCACGGCATCTTTATTCTCAAGTAAGCGTGACATTTTGGATCAATCTGGAAGTGTGGTGATGGACAGATCAGATGGGATAGGATCCAATTTCTGGATTAAATATATGCTGTTTTAAAAACCTACTTAAACAGCTTTAAGTTGAAAAGGGGATAAGTGTACTTCATCACCCTGACTATTTGGCTTAAATAAACTGTGTGTTGCACTATTTTATTTTTATCATACACAAGGTCACATAATATAGTGGGGAGGGAGCCCTTGATTCTAGTACAAACTTGGTAACTTAATATCCAAGTCATCCAGACAAACCGTACTCTCACTGGGGCTTGTTTGTCACATTTGTTTAAAAAGTAAAACAAGATTTCAGAGAAAAGGGACAAAGTTTGACTAAATGATCTCAAAAATCCCTTCTAGCAAAATTTTGTTAGGTTTGGTAAAGGCCATTTGAATTCAAAATGTAGATCTGTGCAAAGTGAACCAAGCTGCTATTTTACTTGTGAATCAATAAGTTTAATGCTAAAACCCCCAAATCCCCACAAAACCAGCACCCGCCCCCCCAACCCAGCTTTAGCTCTAACATTAGGAATTCAAATTGGAGTATTTTTAGCCTCTGGAGTTTAAGGAAGCCCAATTGGAGCCCCTGCCTGCACTTTATAATTTGGCTAATTTAAGTCATAATACAGTTTCATCTTTGACAGCAAAATCATTTTACTAATACTTTTATGCATTTAAAGAATTACTTCTAATTGGAGACTTTGTAAGTACTAATGGCATGCCAGGTAGGAAATGACAGAATTTTATCCTTCCTTGAACTGCTTTTCCCTATGAAATACAACCCCAGCTGTCAGAAATACGAGTTATTATAGATCCCCTCAAAAGGCTCACCTAAAAAAGGCTGCCAGAGGGGTTGCACTAGAAAATAGAAAAATCAATCCCTGATGAAAGCAAAAGAAGTCCCCAAATTGGCAAAAATAAAAAAAAAAAATAGAAAAAGACCAGTTATATTAATCATTTAGTTATTCAAGAACAGTATGGAGATGGAGAGATGCTCTCCTAATGTCTCAAGATCAGGGTGGTTTTAGTCATTTCCATGTTGGGGTGTTTCTTGTAAAAAATAACTTTATGAGGAAGGGCTCTAAGAAATTCCAGCTTTACCGAGCTTTGCAACCGTACTGCTCATTATTCCGGGATAACATCGAAGATGCAGTAGCCAGTAATTAGATCAGAGCGTGGAAAATCGGGGAGAGAAACTGGAAGGAATCGCTTTTTTTTTTTTTTAAAGGAAGTGGTCACTGAGTGGCAGAAAATCCAAGTCAACCACAGTTTCCTTGTTCATGCTGCAAAGGGATGGGTGGGGGAGGGTCCAAGAATAGGAAGGGAAAACTCAGGTGAGGTCTGGGAACGGGCATGGGAACAAAGGTGAAATGAGCCAGCCTGGGAGACGCGAGCTGCCTCAGGAAGGGCTCAGAGTAGGCCCAGCATCTCGCAAGGGTGAGTCCAGGTGAGGGACATGTTACCTAGCGCTGCTGGCGGGGAGCCTGGGATTCGCCCGGGCGTGGTTCCCGCCAGTGCCTCCTCATCGCGCAGCGGCCTACTGGGTGTCAGCGCGCAAAGTCGCAGCTTAATCCTCGCTCCCGCTGGATTAATTAGGGCCTCTTCAAAGCAGAAAGTTGAGCCAGGGCTTCTTTCCCAGACACAGGGGCACCGGGAGGTCGACACTCCTCCTGCCCAGCCGGGCGCCCCTCCGCGGACACTACCGGGTCGAGGGGATCCCGCGACTCGTGCCTCTCCAGTGAACTCCGGCTCCCGCAACCCCAGCCGGGTTCCTGGGACCCTCTGGTGACACTGGTGGCCAGTAGGGTCACTGGAGTCAAGCCCTGGGCCCGGGCTGCTTCACCCGTGCCCTCGGTTCGCGGCCAGCAGTCAGGGCGCGGGGCGGGGCGCGCCCGGGAGGCCGAGGCGGCGCGCTATTCCTGTCACTGTGAGCTACCGGCATGTTATGTGCGGCGCCCAGTCACGCCTTTGACCCGCCGCTCTGACCTGCGCCCTCCCCTCCCTAATCCCCTAGGCTTTCAGTTGATCCTCTGCGCGGAACAAGCTCACCCCCTCCCCCCACCACTGCCCCGTAACCAGTTGTCCCCGGCCTTTGCGGGTGCCCGCAGAACCCGTCCTCCTCGTCCACCCCCGAGAGGTCAGAGTCCTCGCCCTGCACTCCCCGGACGCCGCGTCTGCGCCGTCGGAGATCCAGCACCCCCGGAGTCCACCGCAGCTGGGTCCTTCCAGGTGATGGTGTGCGGCCACGGCCGCCCCTGGCGTGCAGGTGTGGGCTCTCCACATTGGGCCGGGGAGGGGACTTTGGGCAACGCGCTGGAAGCCTCCACAGTCGTGGAAACCAAGCCCCACACTCCCCGGAAGCCTCAGAATTCCGCGCCCTCCGTTACTAGGGACCTACGAAAACCGTTTCCAGACTGGATTTGCTCTGAGAGGGGCACTGGGCGATCTGCAGGTCTGGATGAAGGAGCCCTGGGCTTTAAACTGAACAGGCAGAAATGGGCCCCTGCTAGGGGCTCTGTGGCTTACGCGGGGGTCCCGGGAGTGTCGTGCCCTGGGATGCCTCCGGCCCTGCCCAGCAGGCCTCTGGTCCCGCCAGGCTGCTTCCAGCCCTGGGCAGAATGAGTTACTTCCTGTCTTACTGCAAAGCTCATGGCGGCGCGCTGCTCACCGGCTACCAGGCCCTGCGCGCCGAGGGCTTTCTATGCGACGTGACACTGGAGACCGAGGGCAGCGAATTCCCGGCGCACAGGTCGCTCCTGGCGTGCTCCAGTGACTACTTCAGGGCCCTGTTCAAGAGCCACACTCAGGAATCTCGGGCGCGCGTGATCCACCTGCACGTGCCATCGGCAGCCGGCCTGCAGCGCCTGCTGGACTTCATCTACACTGCCTGGCTGTCGCTTTCCATGGACACTGTAGAGGACACTCTGGAGGCCGCCAGCTACCTGCAGGTCACCGAGGCCCTGGGGCTCTGTGGGCGCTACCTGGAGCGCCAGCTGGCTCCAGAGAACTGCTGCTTCGCCGCCAACGTGGCGTCGCGCTTTGGCCTGGCTCACACGCTGGACGCGGCCGAGCGCTGCATCGTGCGCCACTTGCGGGAACTGCTGGCGCGGGGCGCGGGCCCCGCGGGACTGCTGGAGCTCAACCCTACATCGCTAAGGGCTGTATTGGGTGCCCCCGACGTGGCGCGGGTGCCCGAGGTCCGGCTGCTGGGCCTGGCGTTAGCTTGGCTGCGGCAGGAGCCCACTACTGAGCGCCTGGCACACTGTACAGAGTTGCTGGAGCATGTCCGCTTTGGCCTGGTTCCCGCCGACGTACTGCGACGCGTGTACTCGGGCTCCGGCCTCGTGCTGCCCGCCCGGGTCAAGGGCCTCATCATCCAGGCCCTCAACTACCACACGACGCCCTCCCGCCAGCCACTCATGCAGGGCGAGCAGACCAGCATCCGGAGCCCCCAGACTCGAATCTTGTTGGTGGGGGGGCGCAGGGCACGGGAGGTGGTGATTGAGGAAGTCGTGGCCCCGCAGAGGGCAGCTAGGGGCCGGGTCGCCGCCCCAGAGCCCGAAGAGGAAGAGGAAGAGTTGGAGGAAGAGGAGGAGGAGGAGTGGGAGCTCACCCAGAACGTGGTGGCCTTTGATGTGTACAATCACCGCTGGCGCAGCCTCACGCAGCTACCCACACCACTGCTGGGGCACAGCGTGTGCACCGCGGGCAACTTCCTGTTTGTTCTGGGTGGGGAGAGCCCTTCCGGCAGTGTAACCTCGCCCCTGGCCGACAGCCCGCGGGTAGTCACGGCCGAAGTGCACCGTTACGACCCGCGCTTCCACGCTTGGATGGAGGTGCCCGCCATGCAGGAAGCGCGGGCCCACTTCTGGTGCGGTGCGGTGGGAGGGAGGCTCCTGGCCGTCGGGGGCCTGGGCGCCGGCGGTGAGGCGCTGGCCTCAGTGGAGATGTACGACCTGCGTCGGGACCGCTGGACGGCAGCTGGGGCACTACCGCGGGCTCTGCACGGTCACGCGGGGGCCGTCGGGGACCGCGGTGTTGTGTACATCTCGGGGGGCAAGGCAGGGAGAGGTGAGGGCGGAGCGAGCAGCCTCCGGGACTTATACGTCCTGGGCCCTGAGGAGCAGGCTTGGAGTAAGAGGGCACCCATGGGGACCGCACGTTTCGGGCACCACATGGCAGTGCTGCGCGGCGCTGTGTTTGCTTTTCTGGGGCGATATGAGCCCTTCTCTGAGATCGAGCGCTACGATCCCGGCGCCGACCAGTGGACTCGGTTGCGGCCGCTACCCTACGACCGCTTCTGCTATGGGCTGGCCGTGGTCGAGGAGACAGCGTTGCTGCTGGGCGGCCTCAAGTGGCGGGACTCGCGCCAGGTGCCTACCCGCAACGTGGTGGGCTACGACCTTGACTTGGACCGTTGGGAGGACATCGGCTGCGCGTTGCCCTGGGCCTGGAGTGACCTGCAGTGCGCAGTGCTGCAGCTGGCCGACGGTGGGGACGAGGAGAGGGAGGGAGAGCCTGGAGAGGCGCTAGATTTAGTGCTGGGCTGAATGGGTCAGTCCAGTTTCCTTCCGCAATGGAGGAGAAAGTAGCGCTTGGCTAGTCTTACAGGGCAACGGACAGGCTTTTTCTAAGAAAGGGACTCTGGGAGCAGAGTGGCTTCTGAAGGTTAACAGGCAAACAAGGCCTTGAGCAAAGAGAAACATTTCTCCTTGAGCTAAGAATGGGAGACAGGGGTGTTCAAATAGGAGGCTATATGAATCAACCTCAGTGAGCTGGTGAAATAAAATTTTTAGAAAGGCTCACGCAAGGCTAGAAAAGGACTTTCACAAATAAAATATGACCTTATTTTCCCTCTTACAGTTAAAGTGTTTCCCTAGGTGCAAAACAGTGATTACTTATGTGCCAAAAAAGAAAAAAAAAAAAAGGCCAAAAAATGTACCACAGGAAGCTTATACAAAACTCAGAAAATCGTTGGTTATAAAGGCTGTAATTAAGTCCTAGGAGATGGCATTATCTGAATAAATAGAGAAAGGAGAGTGCCTTGGTTAAATACCATGAAATCATTGTAGGGGGAACTATGATTTTATGATCTGGAGCCATGGTTACAGTTCTGCTCTGATGGTTTGATATAAATATGGAACTGAGAGGGGAAAAAAATCTCTAAGCACTTTTTTTTTTTCCCTCTAGAAAGTATCCTAAAATTTTTCTGTCACTGGTGTCACCCTAGGCTGCTTTTGCCCTGACTTTAGACAGCTCACTGGTTTTAAGTCACATTTCATCAACCCTTAGCCATAATAATCAGGCTCCTCTGGTTAAGTGGAATGTCTAACCAAAACAAAACAAAAACTGATTTCTTTCATACTCTTAAATGTTCATTCTGCAGACATACTGTAGATTATATTTGTAAAAAAATTAAGTTTTGGTGGTTACCCCCACTTCCCCCAAAAGAATCACAGAGAAAAGAAAGAGGAATAGGTAAAGTTTTAAAGTTTGTGTCAGGTAAATGGGAAACCAGCTTGATTTTTCAGGGTCTTAGATAAGATACTCATATATACTGAACAGGTGCTGCTTTTGGCTTGTATCATCAATGAGGCAGCAAAGTTAGAACTCGAAACTGGGGTGGGGGGTGGTGGCTGTATAATTAGGTCACAAAGAAATGTGGTAAGGACTTTGCATGAATAAAGTAGGTGCTTTATAAGGATTCATTAAGAGCTGAATTTATTTGACTTCAGTTTACAGTACTGCCTCTCTCCTAGATTTGAAACGAATGCAATAAAATGTACAGATATTATATAGTGTTAAAAGGTCTCTTTCATGCTAGGCTAGCCACGAGTCTTGTCAAATTCATTAGTTTAATTTTTACCATTTAAAACAACAGAGCTGACTTTACAAAAGTAAAAGCTGCTTAGTAGCAACAGAGCTAGTCTTCCCATCAACTGCTTGCTGTTTACAGGCCACAACCTGGCCACTGTAAACATGACACATCCATCAGGTACATATATTTTTAAGTGAACATACACATTTGGTCTAGTAAACATCAATAAGTCTAAACACCTGTAACAAGCACACTTCATTTTAGGACAAGAGGTTTTTTTTTTTTTTTTTTTTTTTTTTAACATATACAAAATCCCACAAATTTAATGTGCGTCAATATCCATGCAGTAAATAAATGTTTTTACAAATAGAATTCTTTGTAAATGATAAAAATATTACACTGGACCCAAAATTCCATACAAACATTAATACATGATTTCTCATCCATTTTGACTAAATATAGGATTACTGAAAATGTGCTGTAGAAAGGCCACTCTCCTGTACAGTTGTGCAAAGTCTGCAAAACGATAGTGATTCAATGGTGGTTTCAAAAGCAAAGAAAAAGATCCCCGCTGTGGAGTTTTTACTTTCTCCTCTACAGCAAAAATATTCACTGGCATATATCTGAACTCTTAAAGATGAAAGTACATTCACTGAGCTGTACAGGCAACAGTATAAAGCTGATTAGAAGTAGATTTTAGGATATAGAATAGTAAAGGAGGTTCCCTTTCTCCTCCTGAAAAAAACAGCAAATTGTGACTTGTACGTTATGCAGCCAGACACTAAAAAGCAGCACAGTCATTTTCATGCTGTGATCACTTTCAAAAACAAGACGCTTATAAATGGAAATATATGAAGAGGACTTTTTCTTAACTTCATCCACTCTACAGAACAATTCATGAAGCTAGGAAAAAAACCTCTAAATTGTTTCTCTCATAATTCAATGTGACATCTCTCCGAATGACCATCACCCGCTTGCTCCTTAGTAGGGAAGTACATTTTTATTTTTCAATGTTGTTTTTTTGTAACACACATCAGCCTGTAACTAAACATACTGTACTTCCCTGCCTGAAGTATAATTACATAAGTTTAATTAGTGGACTAGGGGAAAATTAGAAACTAAGTGGAAAGTTGATTCATTTCAGTTTATACCTTGTTGTCTTTTAAGAGTTGGAG